>NW_024059551.1:0-34342 GCF_016432855.1 Salvelinus namaycush | reverse complement strand
ATTACCATGCACCACTACATGGTCATGACTCCCCAGGGATTTACCCATGCACCACTACACTGGTCATGACTCCCCAGGGATTTACCCATGCACCACTACACTGGTCATGGCTCCCCAGGGATTTACCCATGCACCACTACACTGGTCATGACTCCCCAGGGATTTACCCATGCACCACTACACTGGTCATGACTCCCCAGGGATTTACCCATGCACCACTACACTGGTCATGGCTCCCCAGGGATTTACCCATGCACCACTACACTGGTCATGACTCCCCAGGGATTTACCCATGCACCACTACACTGGTCATGGCTCCCCAGGGATTTACCCATGCACCACTACACTGGTCATGACTCCCCAGGGATTTACCCATGCACCACTACACTGGTCATGACTCCCCAGGGATTTACCCATGCACCACTACACTGGTCATGACTCCCCAGGGATTTACCCATGCACCACTACACTGGTCATGGATTCCCAGGGATTTACCCATGCACCACTACACTGGTCATGGATTCCCAGGGATTTACCCATGCACCACTACACTGGTCATGGATTCCCAGGGATTTACCCATGCACCACTACACTGGTCATGGCTCCCCAGGGATTTACCCATGCACCACTACACTGGTCATGGCTCCCCAAGGATTTACCCATGTACCACTACACTGGTCATGGCTCCCCAGGGATTTACCCATGCACCACTACACTGGTCATGGCTTCCCAGGGATTTACCCATGCACCACTACACTGGTCATGACTCCCCAGGGATTTACCCATGCACCACTACACTGGTCATGGCTCCCCAGGGATTTACCCATGCACCACTACACTGGTCATGGCTCCCCAGGGATTTACCCATGCACCACTACACTGGTCATGACTCCCCAGGGATTTACCCATGCACCACTACACTGGTCATGACTCCCCAGGGATTTACCCATGCACCACTACACTGGTCATGGCTCCCCAGGGATTTACCCATGCACCACTACACTGGTCATGACTCCCCAGGGATTTATCCATGCACCACTACACTGGTCATGACTCCCCAGGGATTTACCCATGCACCACTACACTGGTCATGACTCCCCAGGGATTTACCCATGCACCACTACACTGGTCATGACTCCCCAGGGATTTACCCATGCACCACTACACTGGTCATGGCTCCCCAGGGATTTACCCATGCACCACTACACTGGTCATGGCTCCCCAGGGATTTACCCATGCACCACTACACTGGTCATGGCTCCCCAGGGATTTACCCATGCACCACTACACTGGTCATGGCTCCCCAGGGATTTACCCATGCACCACTACACTGGTCATGACTCCCCAGGGATTTACCCATGCACCACTACACTGGTCATGACTCCCCAGGGATTTACCCATGTACCACTACACTGGTCATGACTCCCCAGGGATTTACCCATGCACCACTACACTGGTCATGGCTCCCCAGGGATTTACCCATGCACCATTACACTGGTCATGGCTCCCCAGGGATTTACCCATGCACCACTACACTGGTCATGGCTCCCCAGGCATTTACCCATGCACCACTACACTGGTCATGACTCCCCAGGGATTTACCCATGCACCACTACACTGGTCATGACTCCCCAGGGATTTACCCATGCACCACTACACTGGTCATGACTCCCCAGGGATTTACCCATGCACCACTACACTGGTCATGACTCCCCAGGGATTTACCCATGCACCACTACACTGGTCATGACTCCCCAGGGATTTACCCATGCACCACTACACTGGTCATGGCTCCCCAGGGATTTACCCATGCACCACTACACTGGTCATGACTCCCCAGGGATTTACCCATGCACCACTACACTGGTCATGACTCCCCAGGGATTTACCCATGCACCACTACACTGGTCATGGCTCCCCAGGGATTTACCCATGCACCACTACACTGGTCATGGCTCCCCAGGGATTTACCCATGCACCACTACACTGGTCATGACTCCCCAGGGATTTACCCATGCACCACTACACTGGTCATGACTCCCCAGGGATTTACCCATGCACCACTACACTGGTCATGACTCCCCAGGGATTTACCCATGTACCACTACACTGGTCATGACTCCCCAGGGATTTACCCATGCACCACTACACTGGTCATGGCTCCCCAGGGATTTACCCATGCACCATTACACTGGTCATGGCTCCCCAGGGATTTACCCATGCACCACTACACTGGTCATGGCTCCCCAGGGATTTACCCATGCACCACTACACTGGTCATGACTCCCCAGGGATTTACCCATGTACCACTACACTGGTCATGACTCCCCAGGGATTTACCCATGCACCACTACACTGGTCATGGCTCCCCAGGGATTTACCCATGCACCATTACACTGGTCATGGCTCCCCAGGGATTTACCCATGCACCACTACACTGGTCATGGCTCCCCAGGGATTTACCCATGCACCACTACACTGGTCATGACTCCCCAGGGATTTACCCATGCACCACTACACTGGTCATGGCTCCCCAGGGATTTACCCATGCACCACTACACTGGTCATGACTCCCCAGGGATTTACCCATGCACCACTACACTGGTCATGGCTCCCCAGGGATTTACCCATGCACCACTACACTGGTCATGACTCCCCAGGGATTTACCCATGCACCACTACACTGGTCATGGCTCCCCAGGGATTTACCCATGCACCACTACACTGGTCATGACTCCCCAGGGATTTACCCATGCACCACTACACTGGTCATGGCTCCCCAGGGATTTACCCATGCACCACTACACTGGTCATGACTCCCCAGGGATTTACCCATGCACCATTACACTGGTCATGACTCCCCAGGGATTTACCCATGCACCACTACACTGGTCATGACTCCCCAGGGATTTACCCATGCACCACTACACTGGTCATGACTCCCCAGGGATTTACCCATGCACCACTACACTGGTCATGGCTCCCCAGGGATTTACCCATGCACCACTACACTGGTCATGACTCCCCAGGGATTTACCCATGCACCACTACACTGGTCATGACTCCCCAGGGATTTACCCATGCACCACTACACTGGTCATGACTCCCCAGGGATTTACCCATGCACCACTACACTGGTCATGACTCCCAGGGATTTACCCATGCACCACTACACTGGTCATGGCTCCCAGGGATTTACCCATGCCCACTACACTGGTCTGGCTCCCCAGGGATTTACCCATGCACCACTACACTGGTCATGGCTCCCCAGGGATTTACCCATGCACCAACTACACTGGTCATGGCTCCCCAGGGATTTACCCATGCACCACTACACTGGTCATGGCTCCCAGGATTTTCCCCATGCACCACTACACTGGTCATGACTCCCCAGGGATTTACCCATGCACCACTACACTGGTCATGACTCCCCAGGGATTTACCCATGCACCACTACACTGGTCATGACTCCCCAGGGATTTACCCATGCACCACTACACTGGTCATGGCTCCCAGGGATTTACCCATGCACCACTACACTGGTCATGACTCCCAGGGATTTACCCATGCACCACTACACTGGTCATGACTCCCCAGGGATTTACCCATGCACCACTACACTGGTCATGACTCCCCAGGGATTTACCCATGCACCACTACACTGGTCATGGCTCCCCAGGGATTTACCCATGCACCACTACACTGGTCATGACTCCCCAGGGATTTACCCATGCACCACTACACTGGTCATGGCTCCCCAGGGATTTACCCATGCACCACTACACTGGTCATGACTCCCCAGGGATTTACCCATGCACCACTACACTGGTCATGACTCCCCAGGGATTTACCCATGCACCACTACACTGGTCATGACTCCCCAGGGATTTACCCATGCACCACTACACTGGTCATGGCTCCCCAGGGATTTACCCATGCACCACTACACTGGTCATGGCTCCCCAGGGATTTACCCATGCACCACTACACTGGTCATGACTCCCCAGGGATTTACCCATGCACCACTACACTGGTCATGACTCCCCAGGGATTTACCCATGCACCACTACACTGGTCATGACTCCCCAGGGATTTACCCATGTACCACTACACTGGTCATGACTCCCCAGGGATTTACCCATGCACCACTACACTGGTCATGGCTCCCCAGGGATTTACCCATGCACCATTACACTGGTCATGGCTCCCCAGGGATTTACCCATGCACCACTACACTGGTCATGACTCCCCAGGGATTTACCCATGCACCACTACACTGGTCATGACTCCCCAGGGATTTACCCATGTACCACTACACTGGTCATGACTCCCCAGGGATTTACCCATGCACCACTACACTGGTCATGGCTCCCCAGGGATTTACCCATGCACCATTACACTGGTCATGGCTCCCCAGGGATTTACCCATGCACCACTACACTGGTCATGACTCCCCAGGGATTTACCCATGCACCACTACACTGGTCATGACTCCCCAGGGATTTACCCATGCACCACTACACTGGTCATGGCTCCCCAGGGATTTACCCATGCACCACTACACTGGTCATGACTCCCCAGGGATTTACCCATGCACCACTACACTGGTCATGGCTCCCCAGGGATTTACCCATGCACCACTACACTGGTCATGACTCCCCAGGGATTTCCCCATGCACCACTACACTGGTCATGGCTCCCCAGGGATTTACCCATGCACCACTACACTGGTCATGGCTCCCCAGGGATTTACCCATGCACCACTACACTGGTCATGACTCCCCAGGGATTTACCCATGCACCACTACACTGGTCATGACTCCCCAGGGATTTACCCATGCACCACTACACTGGTCATGACTCCCCAGGGATTTACCCATGCACCACTACACTGGTCATGACTCCCCAGGGATTTACCCATGCACCACTACACTGGTCATGACTCCCCAGGGATTTACCCATGCACCACTACACTGGTCATGACTCCCCAGGGATTTACCCATGCACCACTACACTGGTCATGACTCCCCAGGGATTTACCCATGCACCACTACACTGGTCATGACTCCCCAGGGATTTACCCATGCACCACTACACTGGTCATGACTCCCCAGGGATTTACCCATGCACCACTACACTGGTCATGACTCCCCAGGGATTTACCCATGCACCACTACACTGGTCATGACTCCCCAGGGATTTACCCATGCATGGATTTACCCATGCACCACTACACTGGTCATGGCTCCCCAGGGATTTACCCATGCACCACTACACTGGTCATGACTCCCCAGGGATTTACCCATGCACCACTACACTGGTCATGACTCCCCAGGGATTTACCCATGCACCACTACACTGGTCATGACTCCCCAGGGATTTACCCATGCACCACTACACTGGTCATGACTCCCCAGGGATTTACCCATGCACCACTACACTGGTCATGACTCCCCAGGGATTTACCCATGCACCACTACACTGGTCATGACTCCCCAGGGATGTACCCATGCACCACTACACTGGTCATGGCTCCCCAGGGATTTACCCATGCACCACTACACTGGTCATGGCTCCCCAGGGATTTACCCATGCACCACTACACTGGTCATGACTCCCCAGGGATTTACCCATGCACCACTACACTGGTCATGACTCCCCAGGGATTTACCCATGCACCACTACACTGGTCATGACTCCCCAGGGATTTACCCATGCACCACTACACTGGTCATGACTCCCCAGGGATTTACCCATGCACCACTACACTGGTCATGACTCCCCAGGGATTTACCCATGCACCACTACACTGGTCATGACTCCCCAGGGATTTACCCATGCACCACTACACTGGTCATGGCTCCCCAGGGATTTACCCATGCACCACTACACTGGTCATGGCTCCCCAGGGATTTACCCATGCACCACTACACTGGTCATGACTCCCCAGGGATTTACCCATGCACCACTACACTGGTCATGACTCCCCAGGGATTTACCCATGCACCACTACACTGGTCATGACTCCCCAGGGATTTACCCATGCACCACTACACTGGTCATGACTCCCCAGGGATTTACCCATGCACCACTACACTGGTCATGACTCCCCAGGGATTTACCATGCCACTGCATGACTCCCCAGGGATTTATCCATGCACCACTACACTGGTCATGACTCCCCAGGGATTTACCCATGCACCACTACACTGGTCATGACTCCCCAGGGATTTACCCATGCACCACTACACTGGTCATGACTCCCCAGGGATTTACCCATGCACCACTACACTGGTCATGGCTCCCCAGGGATTTACCCATGCACCACTACACTGGTCATGGCTCCCCAGGGATTTACCCATGCACCACTACACTGGTCATGACTCCCCAGGGATTTACCCATGCACCACTACACTGGTCATGACTCCCCAGGGATTTACCCATGCACCACTACACTGGTCATGACTCCCCAGGGATTTACCCATGCACCATTACACTGGTCATGACTCCCCAGGGATTTACCCATGCACCACTACACTGGTCATGGCTCCCCAGGGATTTACCCATGCACCACTACACTGGTCATGGCTCCCCAGGGATTTACCCATGCACCACTACACTGGTCATGACTCCCCAGGGATTTACCCATGCACCACTACACTGGTCATGGCTCCCCAGGGATTTACCCATGCACCACTACACTGGTCATGGCTCCCCAGGGATTTACCCATGCACCACTACACTGGTCATGACTCCCCAGGGATTTACCCATGCACCACTACACTGGTCATGACTCCCCAGGGATTTACCCATGCACCACTACACTGGTCATGACTCCCCAGGGATTTACCCATGCACCACTACACTGGTCATGACTCCCCAGGGATTTACCCATGCACCACTACACTGGTCATGACTCCCCAGGGATTTACCCATGCACCACTACACTGGTCATGGCTCCCCAGGGATTTACCCATGCACCACTACACTGGTCATGGCTCCCCAGGGATTTACCCATGCACCACTACACTGGTCATGACTCCCCAGGGATTTACCCATGCACCACTACACTGGTCATGACTCCCCAGGGATTTACCCATGCACCACTACACTGGTCATGACTCCCCAGGGATTTACCCATGCACCACTACACTGGTCATGGCTCCCCAGGGATTTACCCATGCACCACTACACTGGTCATGACTCCCCAGGGATTTACCCATGCACCACTACACTGGTCATGACTCCCCAGGGATTTACCCATGCACCACTACACTGGTCATGACTCCCCAGGGATTTACCCATGCACCACTACACTGGTCATGACTCCCCAGGGATTTACCCATGCACCACTACACTGGTCATGACTCCCCAGGGATTTACCCATGCACCACTACACTGGTCATGACTCCCCAGGGATTTACCCATGCACCACTACACTGGTCATGGCTCCCCAGGGATTTACCCATGCACCACTACACTGGTCATGGCTCCCCAGGGATTTACCCATGCACCACTACACTGGTCATGACTCCCCAGGGATTTACCCATGCACCACTACACTGGTCATGACTCCCCAGGGATTTACCCATGCACCACTACACTGGTCATGACTCCCCAGGGATTTACCCATGCACCACTACACTGGTCATGACTCCCCAGGGATTTACCCATGCACCACTACACTGGTCATGACTCCCCAGGGATTTACCCATGCACCACTACACTGGTCATGACTCCCCAGGGATTTACCCATGCACCACTACACTGGTCATGGCTCCCCAGGGATTTACCCATGCACCACTACACTGGTCATGGCTCCCCAGGGATTTACCCATGCACCACTACACTGGTCATGGCTCCCCAGGGATTTACCCATGCACCACTACACTGGTCATGACTCCCCAGGGATTTACCCATGCACCACTACACTGGTCATGACTCCCCAGGGATTTACCCATGCACCACTACACTGGTCATGACTCCCCAGGGATTTACCCATGCACCACTACACTGGTCATGACTCCCCAGGGATTTACCCATGCACCACTACACTGGTCATGGCTCCCCAGGGATTTATCCATGCACCACTACACTGGTCATGACTCCCCAGGGATTTACCCATGCACCACTACACTGGTCATGACTCCCCAGGGATTTACCCATGCACCACTACACTGGTCATGACTCCCCAGGGATTTACCCATGCACCACTACACTGGTCATGGCTCCCCAGGGATTTACCCATGCACCACTACACTGGTCATGGCTCCCCAGGGATTTACCCATGCACCACTACACTGGTCATGACTCCCCAGGGATTTACCCATGCACCACTACACTGGTCATGACTCCCCAGGGATTTACCCATGCACCACTACACTGGTCATGACTCCCCAGGGATTTACCCATGCACCATTACACTGGTCATGACTCCCCAGGGATTTACCCATGCACCACTACACTGGTCATGACTCCCCAGGGATTTACCCATGCACCACTACACTGGTCATGGCTCCCCAGGGATTTACCCATGCACCACTACACTGGTCATGACTCCCCAGGGATTTACCCATGCACCACTACACTGGTCATGGCTCCCCAGGGATTTACCCATGCACCACTACACTGGTCATGGCTCCCCAGGGATTTACCCATGCACCACTACACTGGTCATGACTCCCCAGGGATTTACCCATGCACCACTACACTGGTCATGACTCCCCAGGGATTTACCCATGCACCACTACACTGGTCATGACTCCCCAGGGATTTACCCATGCACCACTACACTGGTCATGACTCCCCAGGGATTTACCCATGCACCACTACACTGGTCATGACTCCCCAGGGATTTACCCATGCACCACTACACTGGTCATGGCTCCCCAGGGATTTACCCATGCACCACTACACTGGTCATGGCTCCCCAGGGATTTACCCATGCACCACTACACTGGTCATGACTCCCCAGGGATTTACCCATGCACCACTACACTGGTCATGACTCCCCAGGGATTTACCCATGCACCACTACACTGGTCATGACTCCCCAGGGATTTACCCATGCACCACTACACTGGTCATGACTCCCCAGGGATTTACCCATGCACCACTACACTGGTCATGGCTCCCCAGGGATTTACCCATGCACCACTACACTGGTCATGGCTCCCCAGGGATTTACCCATGCACCACTACACTGGTCATGACTCCCCAGGGATTTACCCATGCACCACTACACTGGTCATGACTCCCCAGGGATTTACCCATGCACCACTACACTGGTCATGACTCCCCAGGGATTTACCCATGCACCACTACACTGGTCATGACTCCCCAGGGATTTACCCATGCACCACTACACTGGTCATGGGAACAACATGAATTTGTGCATGAAGCAGATGCGACTCCAGTTTGGCCATCAGGTGGAACCAGTAGCGATGCGTGGGTAAAATGGGGTAATGATGATGATGGGTAAAATCACTGGGGAAGCCAAGACAGAAATAAAAGCCATTTTACATCCTGTGTTGTGATCATTGCGATCATTGCGAGAATGCAAAACATTCTTGAATTCAAATGGTATTTTTACAGGTCCACAACAATGTGCAATTATTTTAGTCTTTCAGAAACAGACAGATAGGCTACAGGAAATGTCAGTGCAAAAGGCTACAGGAAATGTCAGTGCAAAATGCTACAGGAAATGTCAGTGCAAAATGCTACAGGAAATGTCAGTGCAAAATGCTACAGGAAATGCCAGTGCAAAAGGCTACAGGAAATGTCAGTGCAAAAGGCTACAGCAAATATCAGTGCAAAAGGCTACAGCAAATATCAGTGCAAAAGGCTACAGGAAATGTCAGTGCAAAAGGCTACAGCAAATGTCAGTGCAAAAGGCTACAGCAAATGTCAGTGCAAAAGGCTACAGGAAATGCCAGTGCAAAAGGCTACATGAAATGTCAGTGCAAAAGGCTACAGCAAATGTCAGTGCAAAAGGCTACAGGAAATGTCAGTGTAAAAGGCTACAGCAAATGTCAGTGCAAAAGGCTACAGCAAATGTCAGTGCAAAAGGCTACAGCAAATGCCAGTGCAAAAGGCTACAGGAAATGTCAGTGCAAAAGGCTACAGCAAATGTCAGTGCAAAAGGCTACAGGAAATGTCAGTGTAAAAGGCTACAGCAAATGTCAGTGCAAAAGGCTACAGCAAATGTCAGTGCAAAAGGCTACAGGAAATGTCAGTGTAAAAGGCTACAGGAAATGTCAGTGTAAAAGGCTACAGGAAATGTCAGTGCAAAAGGCTACAGGAAATGTCAGTGCAAAAGGCTACAGCAAATGTCAGTGTAAAAGGCTACAGCAAATGTCAGTGCAAAAGGCTACAGGAAATGTCAGTGCAAAAGGCTACAGGAAATGTCAGTGCAAAAGGCTACAGGAAATGTCAGTGCAAAAGGCTACAGGAAATGTCAGTGCAAAAGGCTACAGCAAATGTCAGTGCAAAAGGCTACAGGAAATGTCAGTGCAAAAGGCTACAGCAAATGTCAGTGCAAAAGGCTACAGCAAATGTCAGTGCAAAAGGCTACAGGAAATGTCAGTGTAAAAGGCTACAGGAAATGTCAGTGCAAAAGGCTACAGCAAATGTCAGTGCAAAAGGCTACAGGAAATGTCAGTGCAAAAGGCTACAGGAAATGTCAGTGCAAAAGGCTACAGCAAATGTCAGTGCAAAAGGCTACAGGAAATGTCAGTGTAAAAGGCTACAGCAAATGTCAGTGCAAAAGAAAACATGCCAACCTCTCCAAAGACATGTGATCAGGTTCACCATGAATTGATATGTCCTTAGATACTGTCTTGGCCTAATTCCAATACTTCCAAAGACATGTGATCAGGTTCACCATGAATTGATATGTCCTTAGATACTGTCTTGGCCTAATTCCAATACTTCCAAAGACATGTGATCAGGTTCACCATGAATTGATATGTCCTTAGATACTGTCTTGGCCTAATTCCAATACTTCCAAAGACATGTGATCAGGTTCACCATGAATTGATATGTCCTTAGATACTGTCTTGGCCTAATTCCAATACTTCCAAAGACATGTGATCAGGTTCACCATGAATTGATATGTCCTTAGATACCGTCTTGGCCTAATTCCAATACTTCCAAAGACATGTGATCAGGTTCACCATGAATTGATATGTCCTTAGATACTGTCTTGGCCTAATTCCAATACTTCCAAAACATACAGGGTGTTATTGTTTTCCAAGCGGAGTTTGAAAGCTCGTTCACGAGTACACAGGTTTACCACTGATTCAGAACTGGAAACTTGATCAATCTCAACATTATTGTGCAGTCTATTCAGAAAGGGCCACACAGATATTTCGTGTGACATTTAGGTAACTGTGTGGACAGTGAACTCACCTAAGTGTCTGTCCCAGACAGTGACCAGTCCAGTAACCAGTCCCAGAGTTATGTGTCTAGTACAGCGGCTAACAGCAGAACACAGGATCTCCTGGGCATTAGGCCACAACGCATCAGGCTTGGGCTCCGGGTCTGGAACAGAGAGACAACGTGATGAGAAGCTACTTTTGGGGCGGCAGGTAGCTTAGTGGTTAGAGCTTTGGGCCAGTAACTGAATGGTTGCTGGATTGAATCCCTGAGCTGACAAGGTAAAAATCTGTCGTTCTGCCCCTGAACAAGGCAATTGTTCCCCGGTAGGCCGTCATTGTAAATAAGAATGTGATCTTAACTGACTTGCCTAGTTAAATAAAGGTTAAAACATTTTTTTTAAATAAACATTTTTAAAGCTGCAACACTGCTGGCCCCCTGCTGGTCATGAACATATACTACACCCAGAACATTCCGGTAATATACTGACATACAGTAGAAGGACCTGTATTCATAAAGCCTTTCAGAGTCTAGGATCAGTTCTCCCCTGTCCATGTCATCATATTTGTAATAATTTAAATGATACAACTGATCCTAGATCAGACACTTGAACACAAACCCAGGATCTTTTTTAACATCAACACAGATCCTATTGTTCTCGCATAGTACATGTGACTAAATGACCCCCAACCTACCTGGTTTGTCTTTGGGAGCTTTACACAGTAAGTACTGCAGCAGATTGTGGCTGCCGCTCCACCACAGACACACAGCTACAGCCACTCCTCCTGGAGAGAGAGACAGAGGACATGGAATCAGTTGTCCTGAGTCTGCACTGAACTGCCAGGACCTAGGAACAATAGTATAATAGTATCAATGAACTGGGGTGGCAGGTAGACTAGTGGTTAGAGTGGAGGGACGGCAGGTAGCCTAGTGGTTAGAGTGGAGGGACGGCAGGTAGCCTAGTGGTTAGAGTGGAGGGACGGCAGGTAGACTAGTGGTTAGAGTGGAGGGACGGCAGGTAGACTAGTGGTTAGAGTGGAGGGGTGGCAGGTAGCCTAGTGGTTAGAGTGGAGGGGAGGCAGGTAGCCTAGTGGTTAGAGTGGAGGGACGGCAGGTAGCCTAGTGGTTAGAGTGGAGGGACGGCAGGTAGCCTAGTGGTTAGAGTGGAGGGACGGCAGGTAGCCTAGTGGTTAGAGTGGAGGGACGGCAGGTAGACTAGTGGTTAGAGTGGAGGGACGGCAGGTAGCCTAGTGGTTAGAGTGGAGGGACGGCAGGTAGCCTAGTGGTTAGAGTGGAGGGACGGCAGGTAGACTAGTGGTTAGAGTGGAGGGACGGCAGGTAGCCTAGTGGTTAGAGTGGATGGACGGCAGGTAGCCTAGTGGTTAGAGTGGAGGGGAGGCAGGTAGCCTAGTGGTTAGAGTGGAGGGACGGCAGGTAGCCTAGTGGTTAGAGTGGATGGACGGCAGGTAGCCTAGTGGTTAGAGTGGAGGGGAGGCAGGTAGCCTAGTGGTTAGAGTGGAGGGACGGCAGGTAGTCTAGTGGTTAGAGCATTGGGCCAGTAACCAAAAGGTTGCTAGATCGAATCCCCGAGCTGACAAGGTAAAACTCTGTCGTTCTGCCCCTGAACAACCCACTGTTCCTAGGCTGTCATTGTAAATAAGAATTTGTTCTTAACTGACTTGCCTCGTTAAATAAAAAATAAACTGCCAGGACCTAGGAACAATAGTATCTCTTGACCAATTCATGAAAATAGTAATGGCCTCTAGCTGCATTGTGGACCCTATTCCAACTAAACTACTGAAAGAGCTGCTTCCTGTGCTCAGCCCTCCTATGTTGAACATAATAAATCCCTATCCGTCAGATGTGAACCACACTCACTAAAAGCGGCGGTAATAAAGCCTCTTGAAAAAGTCAAACCTTGACCTGGAAAATGTAAAAGACTATCGGCCTACAGTACCAGTAAAAAGCTGACACACCTACTCATTACCTTTATTTTTACTATTTTCTACATTGAAAAATAATAGTGAAGACACATTTTACATGTTCCTATCCAATTGTGTTTTTTTGTTTGTTTCTTTGCGTTGTTTGTAATGTATTTTTTATTTTATTTTGTACATAATGTTGCTGCTACCGTCTCTTATGACCGAAAATAACTTCTGGACATCAGAACTGCGATTACTCACCACGGACTGGTAGAAACCTTTTTTAATTTAACGAGCCTGACGTGAATGACATACTGCTTTCCCAGGAACAGGCCCAGATCCGTCATTTGCGTGACGAGAAGGCAGAGAAAAAGGGTCTGGAAAATAAAATCGATGACCTACGCATAATAATATGTTTCACGGAGTCGTGGCTGAACAACGACACTATCAACATACAGCTGGCTGGTTATACGCTGCACCGGCAGGATAGAACAGCGGACTCTGGTAAGACAAGGGGTGGCTGGTTATACGCTGCACCGGCAGGATAGAACAGCGGACTCTGGTAAGACAAGGGGTGGCTGGTTATACTCTGTATCGGCAGGACGGAACAGCGGACTCTGGTAAGACAAGGGGTGGCTGGTTATACGCTGTATCGGCAGGATAGAACAGCGGACTCTGGTAAGACAAGGGGCGGCTGGTTATACTCTGTATCGGAAGGATAGAACAGCGGACTCTGGTAAGACATGGGGTGGCTGGTTATACGCTGTATCGGCAGGATAGAACAGCGGACTCTGGTAAGACAAGGGGTGGCTGGTTATACGCTGCACCGGCAGGATAGAACAGCGGACTCTGGTAAGACAAGGGGTGGCTGGTTATACGCTGTATCGGCAGGATAGAACAGCGGACTCTGGTAAGACAAGGGGTGGCAGGTTATACTCTGTATCGGCAGGATAGAACAGCGGACTCTGGTAAGACAAGGGGTGGCTGGTTATACGCTGCACCGGCAGGATAGAACAGCGGACTCTGGTAAGACAAGGGGTGGCTGGTTATACGCTGCACCGGCAGGATAGAACAGCGGACTCTGGTAAGACAAGGGGTGGCTGGTTATACGCTGTATCGGCAGGATAGAACAGCGGACTCTGGTAAGACAAGGGGCGGCTGGTTATACACTGTATCGGCAGGATAGAACAGCGGACTCTGGTAAGACAAGGGGTGGCTGGTTATACGCTGTATCGGCAGGATAGAACAGCGGACTCTGGTAAGACAAGGGGTGGCTGGTTATACGCTGTATCGGCAGGATAAAACAGAGGCCTCTGGTAAGAAAAGGGGCGGCTGGTTATACTCTGTATCGGCAGGATAAAACAGAGGCCTCTGGTAAGAAAAGGGGTGGCTGGTTATACTCTGTATCGGCAGGATAAAACAGAGGCCTCTGGTAAGAAAAGGGGCGGCTGGTTATACTCTGTATCGGCAGGATAAAACAGAGGCCTCTGGTAAGAAAAGGGGTGGCTGGTTATACGCTGCACCGGCAGGATAGAACAGCGGACTCTGGTAAGACAAGGGGTGGCTGGTTATACACTGTATCGGCAGGATAGAACAGCGGACTCTGGTAAGACAAGGGGTGGCTGGTTATACACTGTATCGGCAGGATAGAACAGCAGCCTCTGGTAAGACAAGGGGTGGCTGGTTATACGCTGTATCGGCAGGATAGAACAGCGGACTCTGGTAAGACAAGGGGCGGTGGACTATGTCTTTTTGTAAATAACATCTGGTGCACGATATCTAAAGAAGTCTCAAGGTTTTGCTTGCCTGAGGTAGAGGATCTCATGATAAGCTGTAGACCACACTATCTATCCACGGAGTTATATTTTTCGTAGCTGTCTACATACCACAACAGACTAATGCTGGCACTAAGACCGCACTCAATGAGCTGTATTCCGCCATAAGCAAACAGGAAAACGCTCACCCAGAGGTGGCGCTCCTAGTGGCCGGGGACTTACAATGAAACGTAAAATTGGTTACCAAATTTCTAACAGCATGTTAAACAATCATTTTGCTACACTCGCATTAACATCTGCTAACCATGTGTATGTGACCAATAAAATTTGATTTGAAATGTGCAACCAGAGGGGAAAAAAAGTCTGGACCACCTTTACTCCATACACAGAGAAAGCATACAAAGCTCTCCCTCGCCCTCCATTTGGCAAATCTGACCATAACTCTATCCTCCTGATTCCTGTTTACAAGCAAGAATTAAAGCAGGAAGCACCAGTGACTCGATCAATAAAAAAGTGGTCAGATGAAGCAGATTCTAAGCTACAGGACTGTTTTGCCAGCACAGACTGGAATATGTTCCGGGATTCCTCCGATGGCATTGAGGAGTACACCACATCAGTCATTGGCCTTATCAATAAGTGCATTGATGACGTCGTCCCCACAGTGACAGTACGTACATACCCCAACCAGAAGCTATAGATTACAGGCAACATCCGAACTGAGCTAAAGGCGAGAGCTGCCGCTTTCAAGGAGCGGGACTAACCCGGAAGCTTACAACAAATCCTGATATGCCCTCCGACAAACCATCAAACAGGCAAAGCGTCAATACAGGACTAAGATCGAATCGTACTACACCGGCTCTGACGCTCGTCGGATGTGGCAGGGCTTGCAAACCATTACAGACTACAAAGGGAAGCACAGCCAAGAGCTTCCCAGTGACACGAGCCTACCAGACGAGCTAAACTACTTCTATGCTCGCTTCGAGGCAAATAACACTGAAACATGCATGAAAGCACCAGCTGTTCCGGAAGACTGTGTGATCACTCTCTCTGCAGCCGATGTGAGAAAGACCATTAAACAGGTCAACAGTCACAAGGCGGCAGGGCCAGACTAATTACCACGACGTGTTCTGCGAGCTTGCGCTGACCAACTGGCAAGTGTCTTTACGGACATTTTCAACCTCTCCCTGTCTGAGTCTGTAATAGCAACATGTTTTAAACAGACCACCATAGTCCCTGTGCCCAAGACCACTAAGGTAATCTGCCTAAATGACTACCGACCCGTAGTACTCACATCTGTAGCCATGAAGTGCTTTGAAAGGCTGGTCATGGCTCACATCAACCCCATTGACCTTCAATTTGCATACCGCCCTAACAGATCCACAGACGATGCAATCTCTATTGCAACTCACAATGCCCTTTCCCACCTGGACAAAAGGAACACCTACAGTTGAAGTCGGAAGTTTACATACACTTAGGATGGAATCATTAAAACTAGTTTTTCATCCACTCCACAAATTTCTTGTTAACAAACTATAGTTTTGGCAAGTCGGTTAGGACATCTACTTTGTGCATGACACAAGTAATTTTCCAACAATTGTTTACAGACAGATTATTTCACTGTATCACAAATCCAGTGGGTCAGAAGTTTACATACACTAAGTTGACTATGCCTTTAAACAGCTTGGAAAATTCCAGAAAATGATGTCATGGCTTTAGAAGCTTCTGATGGCCTAATTGACATCATTTGAGTCAATTGGAGGTGTAGCTGTGGATGTATTTCAAGGCCTACCTTCAAACTCAGTGCCTCTTTGCTTGACATCATGGGAAAATCAAAAGAAATCATAAATCAGCCATGACCTCAGAAAAAAAAGTTGTAGACGTCCACAAGTCTGGTTCATCCTTGGGAGCAATTTCCAAATGCCTGAAGGTACCACGTTCATCTGTACAAACAATAGTACGCAAGTATAAACACCATGGGATCACGCAACCGTCATACCGCTCAGGAAGGAGACGAGTTCTGTCTCCTAGAGATGAACGTACTTTTGTGCAAAAAGTGCAAATCAATCCCAGAACAACAGCAAAGGACCATGTGAAGATGCTGGAGGAAACAGGTACAAAAGTATCTATATCCACAGTAAAACAAGTCCAATATCGACATAACCTGATAGGCTGCTCAGCAAGGAAGAAGCCACTGCTCCAAAACCGCCATAAAAAAGCCAGACTACGGTTTGCAACTGCACATGAGGACAAAGATCATACTTTTTGGAGAAATGTCCTCTGGTCTGATGAAACAAAAATAGAACTGTTTGGCCATAATGACCATCGTTATGTTTGGAAGAAAAAGGGGGACGCTTGCAAGCCGAAGAACACCATCCCAACCATGAAGCACGGGGGTGGCAGCATCATGTTGTGAGGGTGCTTTGCTGCAGGAGGGACTGGTGAACATCACAAAATAGATGGCATCATGAGGGAGGAAAATTGTGTGGATATATTGAAGCAACATCTCAAGACATCAGTCAGGAAGTTAAAGCTTGGTCGCAAATGGGTCTTCCAAATGGACAATGACAACAAGCATACTTCCAAAGTTGTAGCAAAATGGCTTAAGGACAACAAAGTCAAGGTATTGGAGGGACCATCACAAAGCACTGACCTCAATCCTATAGAAAATGTGTCGGGCAGAACTGAAAAAGCGTGTGCGACCAAGGATGCCGATAAACCTGACTCAGTTACACCAACTCTGTCAGGGGGAATGGGCCAAAATTCACCCAACTTATTGTGGGAAGCTTGTGGAAGGCCACCCAAAAAGTTTGACCCAAGTTAAACAATTTAAAGGCAATGCTGCCAAATACTAATTGAGTGTATGTAAACTTCTGACCCACTGGGAATGTGATGAAAGAAATAAAAGCTGAAATAAATCATTCTCTCTACTATTATTCTGACATTTCACATTCTAAAAATAAATTGGTGATCCTAACTGACCTAAAACTGGGAATATTTACTAGAATTAAATGTCAGGAATTGTGAACAACTGAGTTTAAATGTATTTGGCTAAGGTGTATGTAAACTTCCAACTTCAACTGTATATATATATATATATATATATATATATATATATATATATATATATATATATATATATATATATATGTGTTATTTTTTTATCTAATTTTCCATCTGCGGACTGAACATACTCTCCTGCAACCCGCCTCACTCAATGTGGTATGGATCTGCTATTTTTACACTTTTGAACCGGAACCACCTTCAGAAGCTAGCCAGCTAACTAGCTACTACCTAGTACTGTAGTCAGTTAGCCACTGCTAGTGGTCATCACCGTTAACTCGGACTGCCAGCCTCAGCCCGGGCAACTCCTGCCAGTCTGCACAGCACGATATCAACCCAGAGCATATCGGACTGCTTTTTCCACATCTCCGGATTCCTACCGCAAGCTCTGAACCATTACTTCGGATCATCGCAGCTAGCTAGCTGCTATGCGAGTGGCTACTGCAGTCTAACGTCTCTGTCCCGAAGAAAGGACCAGTCAACCTGGTTAACCCTTCTCCCGGCTAGCCAAAGAAATCCATCAGATAATTCCTGGGCTTCAATACCTCTTCTGCCAATTGGCCTGGACCCTTTGCTCCCGACACGGAGCCCCGCCGATCCATCATGACTGGTCTGCCGACGTAACCGTCCGAGGGGGTTTCAACAGGCTCTCCCATTGCAACGTCCCATTGCTTGCTGCTAGCCCCGGCCTGCTAGCTGTCTGAATCGCCGTGCCTCCAGCTCGCCTAGCTACTCACTGGACCCTATAATCACTCGGCTACACATGCATCTCCCTAATGTCAATATGCCTTGTCCATTGCTGTTTTGTTTAGTAAGTTTTGTCTTATTTCACTGTAGAGCCTCCAGCCCTGCTCAATATGCCTTAGCTAGCCCTTATGTTCCACCCCCCTCACATGCGGTGACCGCACCTGGCTTAAATGGTGCCTCTAGAGACAAAACCTCTCTCATCGTCACTCAATGCCTAGGCTTACCTCCACTGTACTCACATCCTACCATACCCTTGTCTGTACATTATGCCTTGAATCTATTCTTCCGCACCTAGAAACCTGCTCCTTTTACCCTCTGTTCAGAACGCACTAGACGACCAGTTCTTTTAGCCTTTAGCAGTACTCTTATCCTACTCCTCCTTTGTTCCTCTGGTGATGTAGAGGTTAACCCAGGCCCTGCAGTTCCCAACATCACTCCCATTCCTCAGGCGCTCTCATTTGTTGACTTCTGTAACCGTAAAAGCATTGGTTTCATGCATGTTAACATCAGAAACCTCCTCCCTTAGTTTGTTTTATTCACTGCTTTAGCACACTCCGCCAACCCGCATGTCCTAGCCGTGTCTGAATCCTGGCTCAGGAAGGCCACCAAAAACCCTGAGATTTCCATCCCTAATTATAACATTTTCCGACAAGATAGAACTGCTAAAGGGGGCGGAGTTGCAATCTACTGCAGAGATAGTCTGCAGAGTTCTGTCATACTATCCAGGTCTGTGCCCAAACAATTCGAGCTTCTACTTTTAAAAATCCACCTTTCCAGAAACAAGTCTCTCACAGTTGCCGCTTGTTATAGACCCCCCTCGGCCCCCAGTTGTGCCCTGGACACCATATGTGAATTGATGGCCCCCCATCTATCTTCAGAGCTTGTACTGTTAGGTGACCTAAACTGGGACATGCTCAACACTCCGGCCGTCCTACAATCTAAGCTAGATGCCCTCAATCTCACACAAATCATCAAGGAACCTTCCAGGAACAACCCTAAATCCGTAACCACGGGCACCCTCTTAGATATCATCCTGACCAACCTGCCCTCCAAATACACCTCTGCTGTCTTCAACCAAGATCTCAGCGATCACTGCCTCATTGCCTGCGTGCGTACTGGGTCCACGGTCAAACGACCACCCTAAAACACTTCAGCGAGCAGGCCTTTCTAATTGACCTGGCACGGGTATCCTGGAAGGATATTGACCTCATCCCGTCAGTAGAGGATGCCTGGTTGCTCTTCAAAAGTGCTTTCCTCTCCATCTTAAATAAGCCCCATTCAAAAAATGTAGAACTAAGAACAGATATAGCCCTTGATTCACCCCAGACTTGACTGCCCTTGATTCACCCCAGAACAAAAACATCCTGTAGCGTTCTGCATTAGCATCGAATAGCCCCCGCGAAATGCAACTTTTCAGGGAAGTCAAGAACCAATATACTCAATCAGTTCGGAAAGCTAAGGCTTGCTTTTTCAAACAGAAATTTGCTTCCTGTAGCAGGAATTCCCAAAAGTTTTGGGAAACTGTAATGTCCATGGAGAATAAGAGCACCTCCTCCCAGCTGCCCACGGCACTGAGGATAGGAAACTGTCACCACCGATAAATCTACGATAATCAATAATTTCAATAGGCATTTTTCCACGGTTGGCCATGCTTTCCTCCTGGCTACGCTTACCCTGGCCAACATCTCAGCACCCACTGCAGCAACTTCATCTGCACATCTATCATTCCAGTATTAATGCTAAATTGTAATTACTTACCTCCCTACTCTTCTACATTTGCACACACTGTACATAGATTTTTCTATTTTTCCTATCTTTTGTGTTATTGACTGTACGTTGGTTTATGTGTAACTGTGTTGTTGTTTGTGTTGCACTGCTTTGCTTTATCTTGGCCAGGTCGCAGTTGTAAATGAGACCTTGTTCTTGGCCTACCTGGTTAAATAAAGGTGAAATAAAAATAAAATAAAGAAAAAAGAAGTAAAGAAATTCCACAAATTACATTTTAACAAGGCACACCTGTTAATTAAAATGCATTCCAGGTGACTACCTCATGAAGCTGGTTGACAGAATGCCAAGAGTGTGCAAAGCTGTCATCAAGGCAAAGGGTGGTTACTTTGCAGACTCTCAAATATATTTTAATTTGTTTAACACTTGTTTGGTTACTACATGATTCCAGTTCTGATGTCTTCACTATTTTTCTACAATGTAGAAAATAGTAAAAATAAAGAAAAACCCTTGAATGAGTAGGTGTGTCCAAACTTTTGACTGGTACTGTATATCGAATCAGTTTTAAGCTGTTGCGCAGCAAGTCAATGCCTTCCTGAAGACAAATAAACGCTTCAGTCTGGTTTTAGACCCCTTCATAGCTTTGTATTCCACCTTTATTTAACCAGGTAGGCCAGTTGAGAACAAGTTCTCATTTGCAACCAGGCCAAGAATAAAGCAAAGCAGTGCGACACAAACAACAACACAGAGTTACACATGGAATAAACAAAACGTACAGTCAATAACACAATAGGAAAAAATATATATATACAGTATACAGTGAGTGCAAATGAGGTAAGATTAGGGAGGTAAGGAAATAAAATAGGCCATAGTGGCAAAATATTTACAATTTATCAATTAAACACTGGAATGGTAGATGTGCAGAAGATGAATGAGATACTGGGGTGCAAAGGAGCAAAATAAATAAATAACAGTATGGGGCTGAGGTAGTTGGATGGGCTGTTTACAGATGGGCTATGTACGGGTGCAGTGATCTGTGAGCTGCTCGGACAGCTAGTGCTTAACGTTAGTGAGGGAGATATGATTTTTGCAATTCGTTCCAGTCATTGGCAGCAGAGAACTGGAAGGAAAGGCGGCCGAAGGAGGAATTGGCTTTGGGGGTGACCAGGGAAATATACCTGCTGGAGCGCGTGCTACGGGTGGGTGCTGCTATGGTGACAAGTGAGCTGAGATAAGGCGGGGCTTTACCTAGCAGAGACTTATAGATGACCTGGAGCCAGTGGGTTTGGCAACGAATGTGAAGCGAGGGCCAGCCAACGAGAGCATACAGGTCGCAGTGGTGGGTATTATATGAGGCTTTGATGACAAAACGGATGGCACTGTGATAGACTGCATCCAATTTGCTGAGTAGAGTGTTGCAGGCTATTTTGTAAATGACATCGCCGAAGTCAAGGATCGGTAGGATAGTCAGTTTTACGAGGGTGTGTTTGGCAGCATGAGTGAAGGATGCTTTGTTGCAAAATAGGAAGCTGATTCTAGATTTAATTATGGATTGGAGATGCTTAATGTGAGTCTGGATGGAGAGTTTACAGTCTAACCAGACACCTAGGTATTTGTAGATGTCCACATATTCTAAGTCAGAACCCTCCAGAGTAGTGATGCTGGATGGGCGGGCGGGTGCTGGTAGCGATCGGTTGAAGAGCATGCATTTTGTTTAACTTGCATTTAAAAGCAGTTGGAGGCCACGGAAGGAGAGTTGTATGGCATTGACGCTCGTCTGGAGGGTTGTTAACACAGTGTCAAAAGAAGGCCCAGAAGTATACAGAATAGTGTCGTCTGCGTAGAGGTGGATCAGAGAATCACCAGCAGCAAGAGCGACATCATTGATGTATACAGAGAAAAGAGTTGGCCTGAGAATTGAACCCTGTGGCACCCCCATAGAGACTGCCAGAGGTCCGGACAACAGGCCCTCTGATTTGACACACTGAACTCTGTACTGAGTAAATGGACCTTTAAATGACGTCAGACCAAGGCTCTGCATCTGTCCTCGTGCTCCTAGACCTCAGTGCTGCTTTTGACACCATCTATCACCACATTCTTTTGGAAAGCCATGTACTCTTATAATCTCCACCCGGTACAGCCAGAAGAGGACTGGCCACCCCTCAGAGCCTGGTTCCTCTCTAGGTTCCTGCCTTTCTAGGAAGTTTTTCCTAGCCACAGTGCTTCTACAGCTGCATTACTTGTTGTTTGGGTTTTTAGGCTGGGTTTCTGTATAGCACTTTGTGACATCTGCTGATGTAAAAAGTGCTTCATAAATACATTTGATTTTGATTTGATAAAAGGGATGTATTTTACTACAAATAGAAGGGATGCTTCTAAGAAGAGAATAAGATTTTTTTTTAATGATTTAAGAGTGGATAAAATGTATATTTTATGTGTTGTCGATCTCAATCTACAACAGAACCCATGGCATCAATTCAGGATTTAAATACAGAACCCATGGCATCAATTCAGGATTTAAATACAGAACCCATGGCATCAATTCAGGATTTAAATACAGAACCCATGGCATCAATTCAGGATTTAAATACAGAACCCATGGCATCAATTCAGGATTTAAATACAGAACCCATGGCATCAATTCAAGATTTAAATACAGAACCCATGGCATCAATTCAGGATTTAAATACAGAACCCATGGCATCAATTCAAGATTTAAATACAGAACCCATGGCATCAATTCAAGATTTAAATACAGAACCCATGGCATCAATTCAGGATTTAAATACAGAACCCATGGCATCAATTCAAGATTTAAATACAGAACCCATGGCATCAATTCAGGATTTAAATACAGAACCCATGACATCAATTCAAGATTTAAATACAGAACCCATGGCATCAATTCAAGATTTAAATACAGTACTGATGGCATCAATTCAAGATTTAAATACTGAACCCATGGCATCAATTCAAGATTTAAATACAGAACCCATGGCATCAATTCAAGATTTAAATACAGAACCCATGGCATCAATTCAAGATTTAAATACAGAACCCATGGCATCAATTCAGGATTTAAATACAGAACCCATGGCATCAATTCAGGATTTAAATACAGAACCCATGACATCAATTCAAGATTTAAATACAGTACTGATGGCATCAATTCAAGATTTAAATACAGAACCCATGGCATCAATTCAGGATTTAAATACAGAACCCATGACATCAATTCAAGATTTAAATACAGAACCCATGGCATCAATTCAAGATTTAAATACAGAACCCATGGCATCAATTCAAGATGTAAATACAGAACCCATGGCATCAATTCAAGATGTAAATACAGAACCCATGGCATCAATTCAAGATTTAAATACTGAACCCATGGCATCAATTCAAGATTTAAATACAGAACCCATGGCATCAATTCAAGATTTAAATACAGAACCCATGGCATCAATTCAAGATTTAAATACAGAACCCATGGCATCAATTCAAGATTTAAATACAGAACCCATGGCATCAATTCAAGATTTAAATACAGAACCCATGGCATCAATTCAGGATTTAAATACAGAACCCATGGCATCAATTCAAGATTTAAATACAGTACTGATGGCATCAATTCAAGATTTAAATACAGAACCCATAGCATCAATTCAAGATTTAAATACTGAACCCATGGCATCAATTCAAGATTTAAATACTGAACCCATGGCATCAATTCAAGATTTAAATACAGTACTGATGGCATCAATTCAAGATTTAAATACAGAACCCATAGCATCAATTCAAGATTTAAATACTGAACCCATGGCATCAATTCAAGATTTAAATACAGAACCCATGGCATCAATTCAAGATTTAAATACTGAACCCATGGCATCAATTCAAGATTTAAATACAGTACTGATGGCATCAATTCAAGATTTAAATACAGAACCCATAGCATCAATTCAAGATTTAAATACAGAACCCATGGCATCAATTCAAGATTTAAATACTGAACCCATGGCATCAATTCATGATTTAAATACTGAACCCATGACATCAATTCAAGATTTAAATACAGAACCCATGGCATCAATTCAAGATTTAAATACAGAACCCATGGCATCAATAAAATATTTAAAAACAGATGCATGATATTCAAATGTAATGAAAAAACATTTGCTAAATTGTCTTAACCCACCTGTCTGAGGCTTAACTCCTCCCAGGACAGGAAACAGGCCTCCAGGAAGCAGGAAGTGACTGGTCACACAGCTTCAAACACAACATCTCCATGGTTACAACACTAACATGTCATCTCCACGGTTACAACACCAGTGCACCTTCATTTCCAAGTCTAAAGGCTATGTCAACATGAGCTCATGATCGAGTGATTGAAGTCCAAAGGCAAGCAATGGGCGGATTCCATTATGCTGCGCCGAGGAGCCCCGGTCTGTGGCTCGTGACGTGAAGGGAGGAGAGCCCTTCTCAAATGGAACAGTAATCTGCATCACTCGGTCATGTTGTCAACAAGGCAGCATGGGGCATCATCCAGAAACATCTCTTTTGCATAAAATACATGTTTGGATTTTATAACTAGTTTTCAGTGGGAAGGCAGATAAAGCGTTTTTATCAAAATAAATCACTTTTGCAAAGTGAAAACACAGAATCATATTAATAACTACGGTGGTTAATAATCATATTAATAACTACGGTGGTTAATTATCATATTAATAACTACGGTGGTTAATTATCATATTAATAACTACGGTGGTTAATTATCATATTAATAACTACGGTGGTTAATAATCGTATTAATAACTACGGTGGTTAATTATCATATTAATAACTACGGTGGTTAATTATCATATTAATAACTACGGTGGTTAATAATCATATTAATAACTACGGTGGTTAATAATCATATTAATAACTACGGTGGTTAATAATCATATTAATAACTACGGTGGTTAATAATCATATTAATAACTACGGTGGTTAATTATCATATTAATAACTACGGTGGTTAATTATCATATTAATAACTACGGTGGTTAATTATCGTATTAATAACTACGGTGGTTAATAATCATATTAATAACTACGGTGGTTAATAATCGTATTAATAACTACGGTGGTTAATTATCATATTAATAACTACGGTGGTTAATTATCATATTAATAACTACGGTGGTTAATTATCATATTAATAACTACGGTGGTTAATAATCATATTAATAACTACGGTGGTTAATAATCATATTAATAACTACGGTGGTTAATAATCATATTAATAACTACGGTGGTTAATTATCGTATTAATAACTACGGTGGTTAATAATCATATTAATAACTACGGTGGTTAATTATCATATTAATAACTACGGTGGTTAATAATCATATTAATAACTACGGTGGTTAATTATCATATTAATAACTACGGTGGTTAATAATCATATTAATAACTACGGTGGTTAATAATCATATTAATAACTACGGTGGTTAATTATCATATTAATAACTACGGTGGTTAATTATCATATTAATAACTACAGTGGTTAATAATCGTATTAATAACTACGGTGGTTAATAATCATATTAATAACTACGGTGGTTAATTATCATATTAATAACTACGGTGGTTAATTATCGTATTAATAACTACGGTGGTTAATTATCATATTAATAACTACGGTGGTTAATTATCATATTAATAACTACAGTGGTTAATAATCGTATTAATAACTACGGTGGTTAATTATCATATTAATAACTACGGTGGTTAATTATCATATTAATAACTACGGTGGTTAATTATCGTATTAATAACTACGGTGGTTAATTATCATATTAATAACTACGGTGGTTAATTATCATATTAATAACTACGGTGGTTAATAATCATATTAATAACTACGGTGGTTAATAATCATATTAATAACTACGGTGGTTAATTATCATATTAATAACTACGGTGGTTAATAATCATATTAATAACTACGGTGGTTAATTATCATATTAATAACTACGGTGGTTAATTATCGTATTAATAACTACGGTGGTTAATTATCATATTAATAACTACGGTGGTTAATAATCGTATTAATAACTACGGTGGTTAATAATCATTTTTTATTTGATTTTTTCCGTTATTTTACCAGGTAAGTTGACTGAGAACACGTTCTCATTTGCAGCAACGACCTGGGGAATAGTTACAGGGGAGAGGAGGGGGATGAATGAGCCAATTGTAAACTGGGGATTATTAGGTGACCGTGATGGTTGAGGGCCAGATTGGGAATTTAGCCAGGACACCGGGGTTAACACCCCTACTCTTACAACAAGTGCCATGGGATCTTTAATGACCTCAGAGAGTCAGGACACCCGTTTAACGTCCCATCCGAAAGACGGCACCCTACACAGAGCAGTGTCCCCAATCACTGCCCTGGGGCATTGGGATCTTTGTTTAGACCAGAGGAAAGAGTGCCTCCTACTGGCCCTCCAACACCACTTCCAGCAGCATCTGGTCTCCCATCCAGGGACTGACCAGGACCAACCCTGCTTAGCTTCAGAAGCAAGCCAGCAGTGTTATGCAGGGTGGTATGCTGCTGGCAAATCATATTAATAACTACGGTGGTTAATAATCATATTAATAACTACGGTGGTTAATAATCATATTAATAACTACGGTGGTTAATAATCATATTAATAACTACGGTGGTTAATTATCATATTAATAACTACGGTGGTTAATTATCATATTAATAACTACGGTGGTTAATTATCATATTAATAACTACGGTGGTTAATAATCGTATTAATAACTACGGTGGTTAATAATCATATTAATAACTACGGTGGTTAATAATCATATTAATAACTACGGTGGTTAATAATCATATTAATAACTACGGTGGTTAATAATCATATTAATAACTACGGTGGTTAATAATCATATTAATAACTACGGTGGTTAATAATCATATTAATAACTACGGTGGTTAATTATCATATTAATAACTACGGTGGTTAATTATCATATTAATAACTACGGTGGTTAATTATCATATTAATAACTACGGTGGTTAATTATCATATTAATAACTACGGTGGTTAATTATCATATTAATAACTACGGTGGTTAATTATCATATTAATAACTACGGTGGTTAATTATCATATTAATAACTACGGTGGTTAATTATCATATTAATAACTACGGTGGTTAATTATCGTATTAATAACTACGGTGGTTAATAATCATATTAATAACTACGGTGGTTAATTATCATATTAATAACTACGGTGGTTAATTATCATATTAATAACTACGGTGGTTAATTATATCACTTGTGTTTTGATGCGACTCCGCTGTATTTTCTGTTATCATTACAATCTGAGGATTTAAGACTAACCACTCTCATTCAACTGTTTACCTGGGTCTGTCCTCTGGGTCTGTAGTGTTTACCTGGGTCTGTCCTCTGGGTTTGTAGTGTTTACCTGGGTCTGTCCTCTGGGTTTGTAGTGTTTACCTGGGTCTGTCCTCTGGGTTTGTAGTGTTTACCTGGGTCTGTCCTCTGGGTTTGTAGTGTTTACCTGGGTCTGTCCTCTGGGTTTGTAGTGTTGCTGGGGTCTGTCCTCTGGGTTTGTAGTGTTTACCTGGGTCTGTCCTCTGGGTTTGTAGTGTTTACCTGGGTCTGTCCTCTGGGTTTGTAGTGTTGACCTGGGTCTGTCCTCTGGGTTTGTAGTGTTTACCTGGGTCTGTCCTCTGGGTTTGTAGTGTTTACCTGGGTCTGTCCTCTGGGTTTGTAGTGTTTACCTGGGTCTGTCCTCTGGGTTTGTAGTGTTTACCTGGGTCTGTCCTCTGGGTTTGTAGTGTTTACCTGGGTCTGTCCTCTGGGTTTGTAGTGTTTACCTGGGTCTGTCCTCTGGGTTTGTAGTGTTGCTGGGGTCTGTCCTCTGGGTTTGTAGTGTTTACCTGGGTCTGTCCTCTGGGTTTGTAGTGTTGACCTGGGTCTGTCCTCTGGGTTTGTAGTGTTTACCTGGGTCTGTCCTCTGGGTTTGTAGTGTTTACCTGGGTCTGTCCTCTGGGTTTGTAGTGTTTACCTGGGTCTGTCCTCTGGGTTTGTAGTGTTGCTGGGGTCTGTCCTCTGGGTTTGTATTGTTTACCTGGGTCTGTCCTCTGGGTTTGTATTGTTTACCTGGGTCTGTCCTCTGGGTTTGTAGTGTTTACCTGGGTCTGTCCTCTGGGTTTGTAGTGTTTACCTGGGTCTGTCCTCTGGGTTTGTAGTGTTTACCTGGGTCTGTCCTCTGGGTTTGTAGTGTTGCTGGGGTCTGTCCTCTGGGTTTGTAGTGTTTACCTGGGTCTGTCCTCTGGGTTTGTAGTGTTTACCTGGGTCTGTCCTCTGGGTCTGTAGTGTTTACCTGGGTCTGTCCTCTGGGTTTGTAGTGTTTACCTGGGTCTGTCCTCTGGGTTTGTAGTGTTTACCTGGGTCTGTCCTCTGGGTTTGTAGTGTTTACCTGGGTCTGTCCTCTGGGTTTGTAGTGTTTACCTGGGTCTGTCCTCTGGGTTTGTAGTGTTTACCTGGGTCTGTCCTCTGGGTCTGTAGTGTTTACCTGGGTCTGTCCTCTGGGTTTGTAGTGTTTACCTGGGTCTGTCCTCTGGGTTTGTAGTGTTTACCTGGGTCTGTCCTCTGGGTTTGTAGTGTTTACCTGGGTCTGTCCTCTGGGTTTGTAGTGTTGACCTGGGTCTGTCCTCTGGGTTTGTACTGTTTACCTGGGTCTGTCCTCTGGGTTTGTACTGTTTACCTGGGTCTGTCCTCTGGGTTTGTAGTGTTTACCTGGGTCTGTCCTCTGGGTTTGTAGTGTTTACCTGGGTCTGTCCTCTGGGTTTGTAGTGTTTACCTGGGTCTGTCCTCTGGGTTTGTAGTGTTTACCTGGGTCTGTCCTCTGGGTCTGTAGTGTTTACCTGGGTCTGTCCTCTGGGTCTGTAGTGTTTACCTGGGTCTGTCCTCTGGGTTTGTAGTGTTGACCTGGGTCTGTCCTCTGGGTTTGTAGTGTTTACCTGCGTCTGTCCTCTGGGTCTGTAGTGTTTACCTGGGTCTGTCCTCTGGGTTTGTAGTGTTTACCTGGGTCTGTCCTCTGGGTTTGTAGTGTTTACCTGGGTCTGTCCTCTGGGTTTGTAGTGTTTACCTGGGTCTGTCCTCTGGGTTTGTAGTGTTTACCTGGGTCTGTCCTCTGGGTTTGTAGTGTTTACCTGGGTCTGTCCTCTGGGTTTGTAGTGTTTACCTGGGTCTGTCCTCTGGGTTTGTAGTGTTTACCTGGGTCTGTCCTCTGGGTTTGTAGTGTTTACCTGGGTCTGTCCTCTGGGTTTGTAGTGTTGACCTGGGTCTGTCCTCTGGGTTTGTAGTGTTGCTTAGTAACCATGTACTTCCTGTATACAGACTTAAACACAGCGTCCTGGTCCTCCCATTGGCGACTGCTGATCAGGTGGTTCTGTCCTGAGCCAATCACATTGCTGTCCTCGGTCTTCTGCAACACCTCAAATGGACTCTTCATGGTAGAGCCTATCAAATATGACAGACACAATGCATATCTGTTATTCTCATGTTGATACAATGTATATCTGTTATTCTCATCTTGATACAATGTATATCTGTTATTCTCATGTTGATACAATGTATATCTGTTATTCTCATGTTGATACAATGCATATCTGTTATTCTCATGTTGATACAATGCATATCTGTTATTCTCATCTTGATACAATGCATATCTGTTATTCTCATGTTGATACAATGTATATCTGTTATTCTCATCTTGATACAATGCATATCTGTTATTCTCATCTTGATACAATGTATATCTGTTATTCTCATGTTGATACAATGTATATCTGTTATTCTCATGTTGATACAATGTATATCTGTTATTCTCATCTTGATACAATGTATATCTGTTATTCTCATGTTGATACAATGCATATCTGTTATTCTCATCTTGATACAATGCATATCTGTTATTCTCATGTTGATACAATGCGTATCTGTTATTCTCATCTTGATACAATGTGTATCTGTTATTCTCATCTTGATACAATGCATATCTGTTATTCTCATCTTGATACAATGTCTTCCTGTTATTCTCATGTTGATACAATGCATATCTGTTATTCTCATGTTGATACAATGTATATCTGTTATTCTCATGTTGATACAATGCATATCTGTTATTCTCATGTTGATACAATGCATATCTGTTATTCTCATGTTGATACAATGCATATCTGTTATTCTCATCTTGATACAATGTATATCTGTTATTCTCATGTTGATACAATGCATATCTGTTATTCTCATGTTGATACAATGCACATCTGTTATTCTCATGTTGATACAATGCATATCTGTTATTCTCATGTTGATACAATGCATATCTGTTATTCTCATCTTGATACAATGCATATCTGTTATTCTCATCTTGATACAATGCATATATGTTATTCTCATCTTGATACAATGCATATATGTTATTCTCATCTTGATACAATGTATATCTGTTATTCTCATGTTGATACAATGTATATCTGTTATTCTCATGTTGATACAATGTATATCTGTTATTCTCATGTTGATACAATGTATATCTGTTATTCTCATGTTGATACAATGTATATCTGTTATTCTCATGTTGATACAATGTATATCTGTTATTCTCATGTTGATACAATGCATATCTGTTATTCTCATGTTGATACAATGCATATCTGTTATTCTCATGTTGATACAATGTATATCTGTTATTCTCATCTTGATACAATGTATATCTGTTATTCTCATCTTGATACAATGTATATCTGTTATTCTCATGTTGATACAATGTATATCTGTTATTCTCATGTTGATACAATGTATATCTGTTATTCTCATGTTGATACAATGCATATCTGTTATTCTCATGTTGATACAATGCATATCTGTTATTCTCATGTTGATACAATGTATATCTGTTATTCTCATGTTGATACAATGCATATCTGTTATTCTCATGTTGATACAATGCATATCTGTTATTCTCATGTTGATACAATGTATATCTGTTATTCTCATGTTGATACAATGCATATCTGTTATTCTCATCTTGATACAATGTATATCTGTTATTCTCATGTTGATACAATGCATATCTGTTATTCTCATGTTGATACAATGTATATCTGTTATTCTCATGTTGATACAATGCATATCTGTTATTCTCATCTTGATACAATGTATATCTGTTATTCTCATCTTGATACAATGCATATCTGTTATTCTCATGTTGATACAATGCATATCTGTTATTCTCATGTTGATACAATGCATATCTGTTATTCTCATGTTGATACAATGCATATCTGTTATTCTCATGTTGATACAATGCATATCTGTTATTCTCATCTTGATACAATGCATATCTGTTATTCTCATGTTGATACAATGCATATCTGTTATTCTCATGTTGATACAATGTATATCTGTTATTCTCATCTTGATACAATGTATATCTGTTATTCTCATCTTGATACAATGTATATCTGTTATTCTCATCTTGATACAATGTATATCTGTTATTCTCATCTTGATACAATGTATATCTGTTATTCTCATCTTGATACAATTTATATCTGTTATTCTCATCTTGATACAATGTATATCTGTTATTCTCATGTTGATACAATGCATATCTGTTATTCTCATCTTGATACAATGTATATCTGTTATTCTCATCTTGATACAATGTATATCTGTTATTCTCATGTTGATACAATGCATATCTGTTATTCTCATGTTGATACAATGCATATCTGTTATTCTCATGTTGATACAATGCATATCTGTTATTCTCATGTTGATACAATGTATATCTGTTATTCTCATGTTGATACAATGTATATCTGTTATTCTCATGTTGATACAATGTATATCTGTTATTCTCATGTTGATACAATGCATATCTGTTATTCTCATGTTGATACAATGCATATCTGTTATTCTCATCTTGATACAATGTATATCTGTTATTCTCATGTTGATACAATGTATATCTGTTATTCTCATCTTGATACAATGTATATCTGTTATTCTCATCTTGATACAATTTATATCTGTTATTCTCATCTTGATACAATTTATATCTGTTATTCTCATCTTGATACAATGTATATCTGTTATTCTCATGTTGATACAATGTATATCTGTTATTCTCATCTTGATACAATGCATATATGTTATTCTCATCTTGATACAATGCATATCTGTTATTCTCATCTTGATACAATGTATATCTGTTATTCTCATGTTGATACAATGTATATCTGTTATTCTCATGTTGATACAATGTATATCTGTTATTCTCATGTTGATACAATGTATATCTGTTATTCTCATGTTGATACAATGCATATCTGTTATTCTCATCTTGATACAATGTATATCTGTTATTCTCATCTTGATACAATGCATATCTGTTATTCTCATCTTGATACAATGTATATCTGTTATTCTCATGTTGATACAATGCATATCTGTTATTCTCATGTTGATACAATGTATATCTGTTATTCTCATGTTGATACAATGCATATCTGTTATTCTCATCTTGATACAATGCATATCTGTTATTCTCATGTTGATACAATGCATATCTGTTATTCTCATGTTGATACAATGTATATCTGTTATTCTCATGTTGATACAATGCATATCTGTTATTCTCATCTTGATACAATGCATATCTGTTATTCTCATCTTGATACAATGTATATCTGTTATTCTCATCTTGATACAATGTATATCTGTTATTCTCATGTTGATACAATGTATATCTGTTATTCTCATCTTGATACAATGTATATCTGTTATTCTCATCTTGATACAATGCATATCTGTTATTCTCATGTTGATACAATGCATATCTGTTATTCTCATCTTGATACAATGCATATCTGTTATTCTCATCTTGATACAATGCATATCTGTTATTCTCATGTTGATACAATGTATATCTGTTATTCTCATCTTGATACAATGCATATCTGTTATTCTCATCTTGATACAATGCATATCTGTTATTCTCATCTTGATACAATGCATATCTGTTATTCTCATGTTGATACAATGTATATCTGTTATTCTCATGTTGATACAATGCATATCTGTTATTCTCATCTTGATACAATGCATATCTGTTATTCTCATGTTGATACAATGCATATCTGTTATTCTCATGTTGATACAATGCATATCTGTTATTCTCATGTTGATACAATGCATATCTGTTATTCTCATGTTGATACAATGCATATCTGTTATTCTCATGTTGATACAATGCATATCTGTTATTCTCATCTTGATACAATGTATATCTGTTATTCTCATGTTGATACAATGCATATCTGTTATTCTCATCTTGATACAATGTATATCTGTTATTCTCATCTTGATACAATGTATATCTGTTATTCTCATCTTGATACAATGTATATCTGTTATTCTCATCTTGATACAATGTATATCTGTTATTCTCATGTTGATACAATGCATATCTGTTATTCTCATGTTGATACAATGTATATCTGTTATTCTCATCTTGATACAATGCATATCTGTTATTCTCATCTTGATACAATGTATATCTGTTATTCTCATCTTGATACAATGTATATCTGTTATTCTCATCTTGATACAATGCATATCTGTTATTCTC
>NW_024059550.1:0-34356 GCF_016432855.1 Salvelinus namaycush | reverse complement strand
CTTTGTTCTGTATCTATGGACGCGACCCAGTCGTTCAGTCTTTGTTCTGTATCTATGGACGCGACCCAGTCAGTCTTTGTTCTGTATCTATGGACGCGACCCAGTCGGTCTTTGTTCTGTATCTATGGACGCGACCCAGTCAGTCTTTGTTCTGTATCTATGGACGCGACCCAGTCGGTCTTTGTTCTGTATCTATGGACGCGACCCAGTCGTTCAGTCTTTTTGTTCTGTATCTATGGACGCGACCCAGTCAGTTTTTGTTCTGTATCTATGGACGCGACCCAGTCAGTCTTTGTTCTGTATCTATGGACGCGACCCAGTCAGTCTTTGTTCTGTATCTATGGACGCGACCCAGTCAGTCTTTGTTCTGTATCTATGGACGCGACCCAGTCAGTCTTTGTTCTGTATCTATGGACGCGACCCAGTCGTTCGGTCTTTGTTCTGTATCTATGGACGCGACCCAGTCGTTCAGTCTTTGTTCTGTATCTATGGACGCGACCCAGTCAGTTTTTGTTCTGTATCTATGGACGCGACCCAGTCAGTCTTTGTTCTGTATCTATGGACGCGACCCAGTCGGTCTTTGTTCTGTATCTATGGACGTGACCCAGTCAGTCTTTGTTCTGTATCTCTGGACGCGACCCAGTCTGTCTTTGTTCTGTATCTATGGACGCGACCCAGTCGTTCAGTCTTTGTTCTGTATCTATGGACGCGACCCAGTCGTTCAGTCTTTGTTCTGTATCTATGGACGCGACCCGGTCGGTCTTTGTTCTGTATCTATGGACGCGACCCAGTCAGTCTTTGTTCTGTATCTATGGACGCGACCCGGTCGGTCTTTGTTCTGTATCTATGGACGCGACCCGGTCAGTCTTTGTTCTGTATCTATGGACGCGACCCGGTCAGTTTTTGTTCTGTATCTATGGACGCGACCCGGTCGGTCTTTGTTCTGTATCTATGGACGCGACCCGGTCGGTCTTTGTTCTGTATCTATGGACGCGACCCAGTCGTTCAGTCTTTGTTCTGTATCTATGGACGCGACCCAGTCGTTCAGTCTTTGTTCTGTATCTATGGACGCGACCCAGTCGGTCTTTGTTCTGTATCTATGGACGCGACCCAGTCGGTCTTTGTTCTGTATCTATGGACGCGACCCGGTCGGTCTTTGTTCTGTATCTATGGACGCGACCCAGTCGTTCAGTCTTTGTTCTGTATCTATGGACGCGACCCAGTCGTTCAGTCTTTGTTCTGTATCTATGGACGCGACCCAGTCGTTCGTTCTAAATGTTCCATTGTCATACTGGCTGTCAACGTTCTTACCTCCTCCTTGCTAGCTAACTACGGCTAATGTACAGTCATGTCAAACAGTGCAGACAGAATAACAGCAAAGTAGCTGCATTTGTTTAACTTCTTATGGCTGCAAGGGGCAGTATTGAGTAGCCAGTTAAATCGTGCCCATTTCAAACGGCCTCGTACTCAATTCTTGCTCGTACAATATGCATATTATTATTACTATTGGATAGAAAACACTCTCTAGTTTCTAAAACCGTTTGAATTATTTCTCTGAGTGAAACAGAACTCATTCTGCAGCACTTTTCCTGACCAGGAAGTGGAACGTCTGAAATCGATGCTCTGTTCTTCTTCATGCCTATACATGGGCACAAGACCTATTAGTATACATACACGTCATACACCTTCCTCTGGTTGTCAAGAGGCTGTGAGAGAAGAAATTAGGTCATTATCTCGATCTGAGTTGGAACACATCATCTTGGAATCTCGTGTCCACCATTTTCGGTACTCTGAATAGCGCGAGCTGGACAGTGTGATTGCCTTTTGTTTACCTTCCGTTATAGGCGACTACAATCTCCGGCTTTGATTTTATTTGATACATGTCACCATATCATCGTAAAGTATGTTTTTTCAATATGGTTTCATCAGATTATTGAAATTTTTTGGGGAGTTTTGCTGTGTTCCGTTCTCTTCCGTTTGTTGACATGGAGAGTGTCGTGGCACCCGGCTAGCGCGCTTGCTAAATGAAGAGGGAAAGTGTCCGTTCTGAATCCAAACAACGACTGTTCTGGACAAAGGACACCTTGTCCAACATTCTGATGAAAGATCAGCAAAAGTAAGACCCATTTTATGATGTTATTTCATATATCTGCCGTAGTCGCCGGCGCCCAAGTGTTTCTGGCTATTGTGCTAAGCTAATATAACTACATTTTGTTTTCGCTGTAAAACACTTGATAAATCGGAAATATTGTCTGGAATCACAAGATGCCTGTCTTTCAATTGCTGTACACTATGTATTTTTCAGAAATGTTTTATGATGAGTATTTAGTTATTTGGCGTTGGTGTCTGTAATTTTTCTGTCTGCTTTCGGTGCAATTTCTGACTGTAGCTGCAATGTAAACTATGATTTATACCTGAAATATGCACATTTTTCTAACAAAACATATGCTATACAATAAATATGTTATCAGACTGTCATCTGATGAATTTGTTTCTTGGTTAGTGGCTATTTATATCTTTATTTGGTCGAATTTGTGATAGCTACTGATGGAGTAAATAACTGGTGGAGTAATGAAAAATGGTGTCTTTTGCTAACGTGGTTAGCTAATAGATTTACATATTGTGTCTTCCCTGTAAAACATTTTAAAAATCGGACATGTTGGCTTGATTCACAAGATGTGTACCTTTCATCTGGTGTCTTGGACTTGTTAATGTGTGAAAGTTAAATATTTAAAAAAAATATCTTTTGAATTTCGCGCCCTGCACTTTGAGCTGGCTGTTGTCATAAGTGTACCGACGTCGGGCTTGCACGCCAAACAGGTTAAACTGTTTTCTAGTGACAGTTATTTGGATACGTCCATAACAATGAGCTAATGATGCGCGATTTCACCTGGCGTAGATAATCTGCTCGCTCGTCATTACAATGATGTTCAGAGACGAGCTAGCCAACAACACAGCTAACACGATCGCTTCAAACTGAAGCTGGAAAGACTGAAAACTAGCTGCACTTGGTTTAGTTTGTTTTCTATTGGTATTTCTTTGTATATATCCATACAATTTTGTTTAAAAATAAATAAAAGGTATGATCTATCATATTATTATGAGTGTCGCTGGGAATGAGCTCTCAAGGTTGACGTGTTGGTCCTTTAAAGACAACTGGAAACTCGGGGGTGGAAAACAAGGTCAAATCATGACGTCAGTGATCGTCAGTTCAGAAAGTCAGAGTTTCTCGAAAGATGTTTCAAGAGTTTCTTGGAATTCCGATTCGGTTGACAGTTCAAAACATTTTAGTTTTTGTTTAAAAAATTTAAAAAGTCTGTAAAATCACCAGGAATTCCGATAAAAATGTGTTTCATTTAGGAAACGTGTTCCCAAGCATTCCCACAGAAACAAAATAGACATCAGAATGTGATCAAGGTCTGAAACTAGTTTCAAATGTAATCTCTCTTTGGGGGTTTAGTTGTGGTCAACATGCCTGCGTACAAATTATTACAACTATGTTCCGGCCCCCTGAACATCTGCTGAGACAGAAATCAGCCTGTGGTTGAAAACAGTTCCCTACCCCTTGCCTTACAGCATCAGGGAAAGGGGGGAGACCTAGTCAGCCTGTGGTTGAAAACAGTTCCCTACCCCTTGCCTTACAGCATCAGGGAAAGGGGGGAGACCTAGTCAGCCTGTGGTTGAAAACAGTTCCCTACCCCTTGCCTTACAGCATCAGGGAAAGGGGGGAGACCTAGTCAGCCTGTGGTTGAAAACAGTTCCCTACCCCTTGCCTTACAGCATCAGGGAAAGGGGGGAGACCTAGTCAGCCTGTGGTTGAAAACAGTTCCCTACCCCTTGCCTTACAGCATCAGGGAAAGGGGGGAGACCTAGTCAGCCTGTGGTTGAAAACAGTTCCCTACCCCTTGCCTTACAGCATCAGGGAAAGGGGGGAGACCTAGTCAGCCTGTGGTTGAAAACAGTTCCCTACCCCTTGCCTTACAGCATCAGGGAAAGGGGGGAGACCTAGTCAGCCTGTGGTTGAAAACAGTTCCCTACCCCTTGCCTTACAGCATCAGGGAAAGGGGGGAGACCTAGTCAGCCTGTGGTTGAAAACAGTTCCCTACCCCTTGCCTTACAGCATCAGGGAAAGGGGGGAGACCTAGTCAGCCTGTGGTTGAAAACAGTTCCCTACCCCTTGCCTTACAGCATCAGGGAAAGGGGGGAGACCTAGTCAGCCTGTGGTTGAAAACAGTTCCCTACCCCTTGCCTTACAGCATCAGGGAAAGGGGGGAGACCTAGTCAGCCTGTGGTTGAAAACAGTTCCCTACCCCTTGCCTTACAGCATCAGGGAAAGGGGGGAGACCTAGTCAGCCTGTGGTTGAAAACAGTTCCCTACCCCTTGCCTTACAGCATCAGGGAAAGGGGGGAGACCTAGTCAGCCTGTGGTTGAAAACAGTTCCCTACCCCTTGCCTTACAGCATCAGGGAAAGGGGGGAGACCTAGTCAGCCTGTGGTTGAAAACAGTTCCCTACCCCTTGCCTTACAGCATCAGGGAAAGGGGGGAGACCTAGTCAGCCTGTGGTTGAAAACAGTTCCCTACCCCTTGCCTTACAGCATCAGGGAAAGGGGGGAGACCTAGTCAGCCTGTGGTTGAAAACAGTTCCCTACCCCTTGCCTTACAGCATCAGGGAAAGGGGGGAGACCTAGTCAGCCTGTGGTTGAAAACAGTTCCCTACCCCTTGCCTTACAGCATCAGGGAAAGGGGGGAGACCTAGTCAGCCTGTGGTTGAAAACAGTTCCCTACCCCTTGCCTTACAGCATCAGGGAAAGGGGGGAGACCTAGTCAGCCTGTGGTTGAAAACAGTTCCCTACCCCTTGCCTTACAGCATCAGGGAAAGGGGGGAGACCTAGTCAGTTGTACAACTGAATGCATTCAACTGAAATGTGTCTTTCCGCATTTAACCCCTCTGGATCAGAGTTAGGTTGTGTGTGTTGTGTGTATGTGTGTGTGTGTGTGTGTGTGTGTGTTTATGTGTGTGTGTGTTTATTGTGTGTGTGTGTGTATTGTGTGTGTATTGTGTGTGTATTGTGTGTGTATTGTGTGTGTATTGTGTGTGTATTGTGTGTGTATGTGTGTGTATGTGTGTGTATTGTGTATTGTGTGTGTATGTGTGTGTATGTGTGTGTATTGTATGTGTGTGTATATGTGCGTGTGTTTACATTTACATTTACATTTTAGTCATTTAGCAGACGCTCTTATCCAGAGCGACTTACAGTAGAGTGCATACATTTTATTACATTTTTACATACTGAGACAAGGATATCCCTACCGGCCAAACCCTCCCTAACCCGGACGACGCTATGCCAATTGTGCGTCGCCCCACGGACCTCCCGGTTGCGGCCGGCTGCGACAGAGCCTGGGCGCGAACCCAGCCCAGCCTGGGCGCGAACCCAGAGACTCTGGTGGCGCAGCTAGCACTGCGATGCAGTGCCCTAGACCACTGTGCCACCCGGGAGTATGTGTGTGTGTGTGTGTGTATGTGTGTGTGTGTATATGTGCGTGTGTTTATGTGTGTGTGTGTGTGTGTATGTGTGTGTATTGTGTGTGTGTATGTGTGTGTATTGTGTGTGTATGTGTATGTGTGTGTGTGTATGTGTGTGTGTGCTCTCACCTGAACACTGCGTTATCAGGGTAGTTAGTGTATCCTACAGCGTTAGCTCCTCTCAGTAACATCTGGAAGGGAACGTTGGGCACTAAGGTTCTCAGGTCCTGGAGCCTCTTCCAGGGACACTCGTAGAGGAACCGCATGGCCACGTCAAATGTAGCTCCTACACACACACACACACACACACACACACACACACACACACACACACACACACACACACACACACACACACACACACACACACACACACACACACACACACACACACACACACACATACATACATACATACATACATACACACAGACGCACACGCACACGCACACACACAGAGAGAGAGACAGTTTCTATAACACCATCTCTACAGTCTACAGTGAAGCCGTGCAGATACTGCAAGGAATGATCATTTAGTTCATGCCATCAGAGAGCCATCAGAGAGGGTCAGAGACATGGGACGGATCCCAAAATGGCACCCTATTGCCTTTGTAGTGCACTTCTTTTGACCAGGGTCCATAGAGCTCTAGTGCACTTCTTTTGACCAGGGTCCATAGAGCTCTAGTGCACTTCTTTTGACCAGGGTCCATAGAGCTCTAGTACACTTCTTTTGACCAGGGTCCATAGAGCTCTAGTGCACTTCTTTTGACCAGGGTCCATAGAGCTCTAGTGCACATCCTTTGACCAGGGTCCATAGAGCTCTAGTGCACTTCTTTTGACCAGGGTCCATAGAGCTCTAGTGCACTTCTTTTGACCAGGGTCCATAGAGCTCTAGTGCACTTCTTTTGACCAGGGTCCATAGAGCTCTAGTGCACTTCTTTTGACCAGGGTCCATAGAGCTCTAGTGCACATCCTTTGACCAGGGTCCATAGAGCTCTAGTGCACTTCGTTTGACCAGGGTCCATAGAGCTCTAGTGCACTTCTTTTGACCAGGGTCCATAGAGCTCTAGTGCACTTCTTTTGACCAGGGTCCATAGAGCTCTAGTGCACTTCTTTTGACCAGGGTCCACAGAGCTCTAGTGCACTTCATTTGACCAGGGTCCATAGAGCTCTAGTGCACTTCTTTTGACCAGGGTCCATAGAGCTCTAGTGCACTTCTTTTGACCAGGGTCCATAGAGCTCTAGTGCGCTATGTAAGGAATAGGGTGTAATTTAGGACGCAGACCAAGGAGTAAGTATTGAAGGAGATTATGGAGTTGTTAATAGGTATTGTAGACAGTAGAAAGTGAGGCTCTGGTTCGTGTACTAACTCAGTCTACAGGGAGATAAAACATGAGTTGTATTTATCTGTCACTGTTTTCTCTGGTCAAATACAAGCTGTCTTGGAGAGAAAGACAGAAATAGGGAGAAAGAGAAAAGAGAGAGAAAAGAGAGAGAAAGATGGAAGAGAAAGAGAGAGATGGGGAAAAGGGAGAGAGAGACAGAAATGCTTTGCAGAGGCCTTTGAAGCCCCCTCCCGCTGTTCAGAGGTCATTACAATACAGTGTTAGTAGTGTTTGTTTCAAAAAAGCCTTCGACTCAATTTGGCATAAGAGTCTGCTATACAAATTGTTGGAAAGTGGTGTTGGGGGAAAAACATAAAACATAATAAAATCCATGTACACAAACAACATTGGGAAGAAACACACACATTTATTTTCACAGGGCCGTGGGGTGAAACAGGGAAGCAACTTAAGCCACACCCTCTTCAACATATATATCAACGAATTGGTGAGGGCACTAGAATAGTCTGCAGCACCCGGCCTCACCCTGCTAGAATCTGATGTCAAATGTCTACTGTTTGCTGACGATCTGGTGCTTCTGACCCCAACCAAGGAGGGCCTACAGCAGCACCTAGATCTTCTGCACAGATTCTGCCAGACCAGTAAATCTCAGTAAGACCAAAATAATGGTGTTCCAGAAAAGGTCCAGATCCCAGGACCACAAATACAAATTCCATCTAGACACCGTTGCCCTAGAGCACACAAAAAACTATACATACCTCGGCCTAAACATCAGCGCCACAGGTAACTTCCACAAAGCTGTGAAGGCAAGAAGGGTCTTCTATGCCATCAAAAGGAACATAACATCGACATACCAATTAGGATCTGGCAAAAAATAATTGAATCAGTTATGGAACCCATTGCCCTTTATGGTTGTGAGGTCTGGGGTCCGCTCACCAACCAAGAATTCACAAAATGGTACAAACACCAAATTGAGACTCTGCATGTAGAATTCTGCAAAAAAAGCCTCTGTGTACAACGTAAAACACCAAATAATGCATGCAGAGCAGAATTAGGCCCAATTCTCAAAATTCATAAAAGAGCCGTTAAATTCTACAACCACCTAAAAGGAAGCGATTCCCAAACCTTCCATAACAAAGCCATCACCTACAGAGAGATGAACCTGGAGAAGAGTCCCCTAAGCAAGCTGGTCCTGGGGCTCTGTTCACAAACACAAACTGACCCCACAGAGCCCCAGGACAGCAACACAATTAGACCCAACCAAATCATGAGAAAACAAACATATAATTACTTGACACATTGGAAAGAATTAACAAAAAACAGCACAGACTAGAATGCTATTTGGCCCTAAACAGAGAGTACACAGTGGCAGAATACCTTACCACTGTGACTGACCCAAACTTAAGGAAAGCTTTGACTATGTACAGACTCAGTGAGCATAGCCTTGCTATTGAGAAAGGCCGCCGTAGGCAGACCTGGCTCTCAAGAGAAGACAGGCTATGTGCACACTGCCCACAAAATTAGGTGGAAACTGAGCTGCACTTCCTGACCTCCTGCCAAATGTATGACCATATTAGAGACATATATTTCCCTCAGATTACACACATCCACAAAGAATTCGAAAACAAACCCAATTTTGATAAACTCCCATATCTACTGGGTGAAATACCACAGTGTGCCATCACAGCAGCAAGATTTGTGACCTGTTGCCACAAGAAAAGGTCAACCAGTGAAGAACAAACACCATTGTAAATGAATCCCATATTTGTGTTTATTTATTTTCCCTTTTGTACTTTAACTATTTGTACATCGTTACAATACTGTATATATACATAATATGACATTTGAAATGTCTTTATTTTTTGGGATCTTCTGTGTGTGTAATATTTACTGTTCATTTTTATTGTTTATTTCACTTTTGTATATTATCTATTTAATTTGCTTTGGAAATGTTAACATATGTTTCCCATACCAATAAAGCAACACTGTCTGAAATTGAATTGAGAGAGACAGAGAGAGAGAAAGAGAGACATATATATATATATATATATATATATACGTATATATACAGTATATATATATATATATTTAGAGAGAGAGAGATAGACAGAGACAGAGAGAGACAGGTAAAGAGAGAGACAGATAGAGAAAGAGAGTGAGAGACAGAGAGAGACAGAGAGAGGGATAGAGAGACAGAGAAAGAGAGTGAGAGTGAGAGACAGAGAGAGACAGGTCATGATCAGATGATCAGATGAGCTCCTGCATTTTTCAGCATTTTCTTTAAAAAATATAGATTTAGAGTTAGTTAAACTTGGATTTTTTGTGGAACTGAGAGAGATACAGCTTCAACTGTATTCAACTGTAACTGACTTGATACAGCTTCAACTAGCACTGACGTGTCAAGTGAGAGGTGTCAAAGACCATTAGCCCAACAATGGCAGGAGAGTCGAATAGTCTACCCCAACCAAATGGAGAGGCCTTAGAAGCTCCCTCCTGCTGTTCAGAGGTAATTAAAATACAGTACCCTGTGAGTGTAAAGAATGATAAGGCAAGAAAAGAGCACAAAATGAAGCTCCTTATGGAAAATCAAGAGACACTTTTTGCTGACTATTACAAAAATGGGAACATCAGCAACCTTATCTTCCACACAAACCATCCCCTGGCATGGCACAGTGCTATATTAGCACACTACCCCTCTGTTAAGAGAGGGGGGGTTAACGAGGGGTGGAAACTCAGGATACTTGACAACGAGGACTCTGAGTCAGCTAACATAAATCTATATAAGTCTGGAACAGTATTGGTACAGGGCAACCCCAAACAGTTTCAGCTGGACTTTCACCTAATCAAAGAATTAGCCCAGCAGGAGAAGCTCTCCCTTGATAAAGATACCCCCACCCCAAGCGGGTCAGACCAGACCTCTTCATCATATAACCCCACAGACGAGCAACCCTCAGCAGACAGTCAACCTCCCAGTACAGAGCACTTCTCCCTCATTGAAATGAAGGATAAATTCACCCAGCTGGAGGTAAGCCAGGTGGAGCTGGAACAGCAGGTGATTACACTCCAGTCAGCACAGACCCAGACAACAGTCCAGCACAACAACCCCTTAACCAGACCAGGAGAGCTGGAGGTGGAGAGAGACATATCTGCACTCTGGACAGTGGTGAGACAACTTCAACAGGAGAAAGAGCAGAAGCAGGAGCAGAACAAAGCACTAGAGGAGAGGATCAGACTGCTGGAGGAGAGGGAGAGGGGGATGGAGGAGAGGATCAGACTGCTGGAGGAGAGGTTGAGGGGGATGGCATGTGACAGAGAACAACCCACTAGGGAGGTGGCCATCCCCACAGAGACGCCAGCAGAACAGCCCACCTCAGCACCGGACAAAAGTCTCGACACCACAGCAGAACAGTCCACACCAGACCCTGACCATAGAGTCAACATCACAGCAGAACAGACAAAAGAAAAACCCCAAGCCCAGCAGCTCTCACCCCCCCTGAGCACCCCCCCTGTCAGCCACCCTGATAGCCCTCCTGACAACCCCCCCACACCCACTGAGAACAAACACAAGACACAGATTGTTCTCCTTATGGACTCAAATGGGAAATATATAGAAGAAAAAAAACTTTTTCCCAAACACAGTGTGTCTAAACTCTGGTGTCCAAACACCCAGTGCGCCCTAGACCTTCTGTCTGAGGACAAACTAGGCTCACCTAGCCACATAATAATACACACAGGCACAAACGACCTGAGAGCACAGCAGGAAAGGGTGGCCACAGCACTGAAGGGAGTGATTGAAAAAGCTTCTTCTACTTTCCCCAATGCACAAGTGGTTATCTCCACCCTGCTACCACGAAAAGACTTCCACCCTGCTACAATACAGCGGGTAAACGCAAGCATTTCCCGTGACTGTGCCTCAAAACCAAATGTTTTCCTGGCCCACCACTCCACCCTGGACTTGAACAGCCTCTATGACCAGGTCCACCTCTATAAGGCAGCAGTGCCCACCTTTGCCCGGACTCTAAAGGACATCGCTCTCAAACGCAGCCCCAACACTTCACACAGGAGGAACAGATCAATAGACACCCCACCCAGACCAGCGAGACACCCTCCAAGACCTGCAGGACCCCCCCGTGGACCTACACATAGAGGACCCACGCCAAGAGGACTTACATCCAGACCACAGCACCCCCAGACACATCCACACCCCCACCCCAACCAATCAACACCCCCCCACATCAACCATGCCCACACCCCATTTAGGCCCCCTCAGATCAGACCTATGCCACTCCTGCCCACCCCATGCACCCCACCCCCGCAAAGAGGGCATCAACATGGAAGTCACACATACGCCCAGGTAGTGAGCGGGCAAACAGGCCCAACCCCCACTCTTACACTCGCCCAAGCCAACGGCATGTACCAGATGCTCAGCAGGCTCTGCTCACACTTACTGGCCTGAGGCCAAACCACACGGCCAACAACTTTGGACACTTTATGGAACAAAAAGCCTTCACTATATCATCCTGGAATATCCAAGGCCTGAGGTCATCTGCCTTTGGCCTAAAGAGCAGGAACCCGGACTTCACCAAAGAAATCGGTAATGCAGACATTGTCATCCTGCAAGAAACATGGTATAGCGGAGACGGACCCACTGGTTGCCCTCTAGGTTACAGAGAGCTGGTAGTCCCATCCACCAAACTACCAGGTGTGAAACAGGGAAGGGACTCAGGGGGAATGCTAATTTGGTATAGAGCAGACCTAACTCACTCCATTAAATTAATCAAAACAGGAACATTTTACATTTGGCTAGAAATTCAAAAGGAAATTATCTTAACAGAGAAAAATGTCCTCCTGTGTGCTACCTATATCCCCCCACTAGAATCCCCATACTTTAATAAAGACAGCTTCTCCATCCTGGAGGGGGAAATCAATCATTTCCAGGCCCAGGGACATGTATTAGTCTGTGGCGACCTAAATGCCAGAACTGGACAAGAACCTGACACCCTCAGCACACAGGGGGACAAACACCTGCCTGCAGGTGACAGCATTCCCTCCCCCATATGCCCCCCTAGGCACAACTATGACAACATAACCAACAAAAACGGGTCACAACTCCTGCAGCTCTGTCGCACGCTGGGTATGTACATAGTCAATGGTAGGCTTCGAGGGGACTCCTATGGTAGGTTCACCTATAGCTCATCTCTTGGCAGTAGCACTGTAGACTACTTTATCACTGACCTCAACCCAGAGTCTCTCAGAGCGTTCACAGTCAGCCCACTGACACCCCTATCAGACCACAGCAAAATCACAGTCTACTTGAACAGAGCAATACTCAATCATGAGGCATCAAAGCCAAAGGAACTGAGTAACATTAAGAAATGCTATAGATGGAAGGAATGCAGTTTGGAAACCTACCAAAAAACAATTAGGCAACAGCAAATTCAATCCCTTTTAGACAACTTCCTGGGTAAAATGTTCCACTGCAATAGTGAAGGTGTAAACTTGGCAGTAGAAAATCTTAACAGTATATTTGACCTCTCAGCTTCCCTATCAAATCTAAAAATCTCAAATAGAAAACCGAAGAAAATGAACAACAATGACAAATGGTTTGATAAAGAATGCAAAAATCTAAGAAATAAATTGAGAAACCTGTCCAACCAAAAACATAGAGACCCGGAAAACCTGAGTCTACGCCTTCACTGTCACGAATCCCGCTTCCTGAGTCTGGGTTTGCCTGTGTGTCTGTCCTGGAGTGTGTTTCAGGTGTCCTGGAACGCACCCTGTCTGGTTGCCGGGCGAATTAGCTCGTTGGGAGATTGATGTTCACCCCCACCTGTTTCCCATCAGTAATCTGCACACCTGTCCTGATCATCATCTCTTCCCTTCAAAAGCTCTGACCTGACTTCCATTCCCTGCCGGATCGTTAGCCATGAACATTACTCACCTGGATCATTCACTCCATTCCCGCCTGGTTGACAGAGGATTCTACTACTACATTGGATTCACCTATTTCCCCTCATCTATTCACCACCGCTGCCCGCTACGCCATCTGGATATATCTACCTTTTCACATTTAATTGTAAATAAATACTCACCTTCTTCCTACGCTCCTTGTCCTGGTCTGCTTCTGGGTTCGATCTTGAAAGATCGTGACAGAACGATCCGGCCAGTGATGAACCCAGCGGACCTGGACTCCGTTTGCCATGCCATTACCCAGCAGGGGAAGACATTGGGACAACACAATACGGCGCTACAGGAGATAGCGAGTTCGATCCAGAACTTATCTGCTAGCTTGACACAAATCCAGGATCAGCTCAGTTTGCCGGCGATTCATTCACCACCGGTTTCACCCATCTCACCTGCCGTGTCTGGAGCGGTGTCATTCCGTGAACCCAAGGTACCGACGCCTGATAAATATGAAGGGGATTTGGGAAAATGCCGTTCGTTTCTTATGCAGTGTGGGTTAGTGTTTGATCTACAGCCCCATTCTTACGCCACTGACAAGGCTAGGATAGCCTTTGTTATTGAACTGTTGCGTGGTAGAGCTCTGGAATGGGCTTCAGCCGTTTGGGAACGACAGGGAACCTGCACGGCTTCATATCAGGAGTTCACGGGAGAGATGAGAAAGCTTTTTGATCATCCAGTCCGAGGTAAGGATGCAGCTAAACGTTTGTTCTCTCTTCGCCAAGGAGATCGCAGTGTGGCAGATTTTATGATTGAGTTCAGGACATTGGCTGTGGAGAGTGGTTGGAATGAGGAGTCACTACAAGCGGTTTTTTACAAGGGGTTGTCAGAGGAACTTAAGGACGAGCTGATATCTTATCCAGAGCCTAGTGACCTGGACAGCTTGGTCGCTTTATCTATTCGGGTAGATAATAGAGTCCGAGAGAGAAGGAGGGAGAAGCAGTGGGGCCCATCCAATCAATCTGCAACTTGGTTACCCCTGGCTGAAGGAACACAATCCCTCGTTTGATTGGGTGACAGGGAAGGTAACTAGTTGGAGCATTGAGTGTCATGCTAACTGCCTTAGGACTGCCTGTTCTCCTGCTGTTTCCAGTCAGGTCAGTGACTCTGCTCCTCCTGATTTGTCCCTGGTTCCAGAAACATATCACGAGTTGGGTGAGGTATTCAGTAAACAGAAGGCTCTGTCCCTTCCTCCCCACCGACCTTATGATTGTGCGATTAATCTGTTTCCTGGATCTGCCTTTCCCAAGGGACGGTTATACAGTATCTCTCGACCGGAACGTGAGGCCTTGGAGACCTACATCAAGGAGTCTCTAGCTACAGGTCTCATTCGGCCATCGTCATCACCTTTGGGAGCAGGATTTTTTTTTGTGAACAAGAAGGATGGCTCTCTTCGACCGTGTATTGATTATCGGGGTTTGAATGATATTACGGTTAAGAACAAGTATCCCCTGCCCTTGATGAGCTCGGCTTTCGATTCCTTACAGGGTGCTACGGTTTTTACGAAGCTTGATTTACGTAATGCTTATCATTTGGTTCGGATCAAGGAGGGGGACGAGTGGTTGACTGGGTTCAATACTCCGATGGGACATTTTGAGTACCAGGTGATGCCGTTTGGACTGACCAACGCTCCGGCTGTGTTCCAAAGTATGGTGAATGACGTTCTGAGAGATATGATTGGTATTTTTGTGTTCGTTTACCTGGATGATATCCTCATCTTCTCAAAGGAGCTTTCTAGCCATGTTCTGCATGTCAAGCAGGTCCTGCAGCGGTTATTGGAGAACCGTCTGTTCGTGAAGGCTGAGAAGTGTGATTTTCACGCCCACACAACGTCCTTCCTCGGGTACATCATATCCAGGGGAGAGATCAAGATGGACCAAGAGAAGGTTCGGGCGGTTCGGGATTGGGTCCAGCCCGGTACAAGATTGCAGCTCCAGAGATTCCTGGGGTTTGCGAATTTTTATCGGAGGTTTATCCGTGACTACAGCCGGGTGGCTGCACCTTTAACTGCCCTGACGTCTTGCACCAGAAAGTTCTGTTGGACTCCTGAGGCAGACCGAGCATTTCTGGACTTGAAGAGCCGATTCACCAACGCCCCGATTCTCTCTCAACCTGACACTTCCCGTCAGTTCGTTGTGGAAGTGGATGCTTCTGATGTGGGTGTGGGCGCCATCCTGTCCCAGCGTAGCTCCACTGACGGTAAACTCCATCCCTGCGCTTTCTACTCTTGTCGTCTTTCTCCAGCTGAAAGAAACTACGATGTGGGTAACCGGGAGCTTCTCGCTGTGAAGCTTGCCTTGGAGGAGTGGCGTCACTGGTTGGAGGGAGCGGAGCAACCGTTTGTGGTCTGGACTGACCACAAGAATCTGGCTTACGTGCAATCGGCTAAACGTCTCAACGCCCGTCAGGCCAGGTGGGCTTTGTTTTTTGGACGTTTCAATTTTTCCCTGACGTTCCGACCTGGGTCGAAGAACGGGAAGGCGGACGCCCTGTCCCGGATGTTCTCTAAGACGGAGGAGAGTGGGGTCAAGACTGAGACGATTCTTCCCCAGAATGTTGTCGTGGGAGCCGTTACATGGAGGATAGAGGAGGATGTGATGGCGGCCCTTCGGACGCAGCCCGGCCCCGGTAACGGTCCACCCGGTCGGTTGTTCGTACCCGAGTCGGTCCGTTCTGCTGTCCTTCAGTGGTCCCACGCCAGCAAGATAGCTTGTCACCCTGGCGTTGCTCGGACTATGGCACTACTGCGCAGACGTTTTTGGTGGCCTGCCATGGGAGAAGATACCCGGAGGTTTGTTGCCGCATGTCCTGTTTGTGCCCAGAACAAAAGTACCAATCGGCCCAGCTCTGGGCTTCTTCACCCCCTACCTATTCCTCGGCGACCTTGGTCGCATCTGGCCCTGGATTTTGTCACGGGATTGCCCCCTTCTGTTGGGAACACGGTCATTCTGACCATTGTGGACAGATTCAGCAAGTTTGCTCATTTTGTTCCTCTCTCCAAGCTTCCATCGGCTACGGAGACGTCCGAGATCCTGGTCAGGGAGGTTTTCAGGGTTCACGGATTGCCCAGTGACATTGTTTCTGACCGTGGTCCTCAGTTTACCTCTGCTGTCTGGAAATCCTTCTGTTTGGCCATTGGAGCTACAGTCAGTCTCACTTCGGGATTTCACACACAATCTAATGGTCAGGCGGAGAGAGCCAACCAGAAGATGGAGTCCACGCTGCGTTGTCTTGTCTTCTCTGATCCTACCTCTTGGTCATCTCAATTACCCTGGGTTGAGTATGCCCATAATACTCTTCCTTCATCTGCCACTGGGATGTCCCCCTTCCAATGCCTTTACGGATACCAACCTCCTTTGTTTCCTTCTCAGGAAAGGGATCTCTCGGTTCCCTCTGTCCAGACCCACATTCGTCGTTGCCACCGGACCTGGCATCGGGCCAGGAAGGCTCTCCTTAGAGTTTCTGACCGGTATCAGATCCAGGCGAATCGTCGCCGTATTCCTGCCCCAGCTTATACGGTTGGAGATAAGGTTTGGTTGGCTACACGGGATCTTCCTCTACGGACGGAGTCAAGGAAGTTGTCACCGAAGTTCATTGGTCCGTTTGTAGTGGAGAGAATCATTAATCCTGTGGTGGTTCGACTCAAGTTACCTGCAACACTTAGAGTGCATCCCACTTTTCATGTCTCCTGTCTCAAGCCGGTTCACCTCAGTCCTCTGTTGCCTCCTCCTCCTCGTCCTCCTCCTCCTCGGATGATCGGAGGTGGTCCGGTCTACACGGTGCGCCGCATCATGGACTCCAGACGGCGGGGTCGAGGGTACCAGTATCTAGTGGATTGGGAAGGATATGGTCCAGAGGAGAGGAGTTGGATTCCTCGGCGTCAGATCCTGGATGACGACCTGCTTCGTGACTTCTACCGCCTCCATCCTGGCGCTCCAGGTAGTCCGCCCGGTGGCGTTCGTCGGAGGGGGGGTACTGTCACGAATCCCGCTTCCTGAGTCTGGGTTTGCCTGTGTGTCTGTCCTGGAGTGTGTTTCAGGTGTCCTGGAACGCACCCTGTCTGGTTGCCGGGCGAATTAGCTCGTTGGGAGATTGATGTTCACCCGCACCTGTTTCCCATCAGTAATCTGCACACCTGTCCTGATCATCATCTCTTCCCTTCAAAAGCTCTGACCTGACTTCCATTCCCTGCCGGATCGTTAGCCATGAACATTACTCACCTGGATCATTCACTCCATTCCCGCCTGGTTGACAGAGGATTCTACTACTACATTGGATTCACCTATTTCCCCTCATCTATTCACCACCGCTGCCCGCTACGCCATCTGGATATATCTACCTTTTCACATTTAATTGTAAATAAATACTCACCTTCTTCCTACGCTCCTTGTCCTGGTCTGCTTCTGGGTTCGATCTTGAAAGATCGTGACATTCACTATGGTGAATCACTAAAACAATACAGAAATACACTACGGAAAAAGAAGGAACAGCACGTCAGAAATCAGCTCAATGTAATTGAAGACTCCATAGACTCTAACCAATTCTGGGAAAATTGGAAAACACTAAACAAACAACAACACGAAGAATTATCTATCCAAAATGGAGATGTATGGGTAAACCACTTCTCCAATCTTTTTGGCTCTATAACAAAGAATAAAGAGCAAAAACATATACATGATCAAATACAAATCCTAAAATCAACTATTAAAGACTACCAGAACCCACTGGATTCTCCAATTACCTTGAATGAGTTACAGGACAAAATAAAAACCCTCCAACCCAAAAAGGCCTGTGGTGTTGATGGTATCCTTAATGAAATGATCAAATATACAGACAACAAATTCCAATTGGCTATACTAAAACTCTTTAACATCGTCCTTAGCTCTGGCATCTTCCCCAATATTTGGAACCAAGGACTGATCACCCCAATCCACAAAAGTGGAGACAAATTTGACCCCAATAACTACCGTGGAATATGCGTCAACAGTAACCTTGGGAAAATCCTCTGCATTATCATTAACAGCAGACTCGTACATTTCCTCAATGAAAACAATGTACTGAGCAAATGTCAAATTGGCTTTTTACCAAATTACCGTACAACAGACCATGTATTCACCCTACACACCCTAATTGACAACCAAACAAACCAAAACAAAGGCAAAGTCTTCTCATGCTTTGTTGATTTCAAAAAAGCCTTCGACTCAATTTGGCATGAGGGTCTGCTATACAAATTGATGGAAAGTGGTGTTGGGGGTAAAACATACGAAATTATAAAATCCATGTACACAAACAACAAGTGTGCGGTTAAAATTGGCAAAAAACACACACATTTCTTCACACAGGGTCGTGGGGTGAGACAGGGATGCAGCTTAAGCCCCACCCTCTTCAACATATATATCAACGAATTGGCGCGGGCACTAGAACAGTCTGCAGCACCCGGTCTCACCCTACTAGAATCCGAAGTCAAATGTCTACTGTTTGCTGATGATCTGGTGCTTCTGTCACCAACCAAGGAGGGCCTACAGCAGCACCTAGATCTTCTGCACAGATTCTGTCAGACCTGGGCCCTGACAGTAAATCTCAGTAAGACCAAAATAATGGTGTTCCAAAAAAGGTCCAGTCACCAGGACCACAAATTCCATCTAGACACCGTTGCCCTAGAGCACACAAAAAACTATACATACCTCGGCCTAAACATCAGCACCACAGGTAACTTCCACAAAGCTGTGAACGATCTGAGAGACAAGGCAAGAAGGGCCTTCTATGCCATCAAAAGGAACATAAATTTCAACATACCAATTAGGATCTGGCTAAAAATACTTGAATCAGTCATAGAGCCCATTGCCCTTTATGGTTGTGAGGTCTGGGGTCCGCTCACCAACCAAGATTTCACAAAATGGGACAAACACCAAATTGAGACTCTGCATGCAGAATTCTGCAAAAATATCCTCCGTGTACAACGTAGAACACCAAATAATGCATGCAGAGCAGAATTAGGCCGATACCCACTAATTATCAAAATCCAGAAAAGAGCCGTTAAATTCTACAACCACCTAAAAGGAAGCGATTCCCAAACCTTCCATAACAAAGCCATCACCTACAGAGAGATGAACCTGGAGAAGAGTCCCCTAAGCAAGCTGGTCCTAGGGCTCTGTTCACAAACACACCCCACAGAGCCCCAGGACAACAGCACAATTAGACCCAACCAAATCATGAGAAAACAAAAAGATAATTACTTGACACATTGGAAAGAATTAACAAAAAAACAGAGCAAACTAGAATGCTATTTGGCCCTAAACAGAGAGTACACAGTGGCAGAATACCTGACCACTGTGACTGACCCAAACTTAAGGAAAGCTTTGACTATGTACAGACTCAGTGAGCATAGCCTTGCTATTGAGAAAGGCCGCCGTAGGCAGACATGGCTCTCAAGAGAAGACAGGCTATGTGCTCACTGCCCACAAAATGAGGTGGAAACTGAGCTGCACTTCCTGACCTCCTGCCCAATGTATGACCATATTAGAGAGACATATTTCCCTCAGATTACACAGATCCACAAAGAATTTGAAAACAAATCCAATTTTGATAAACTCCCATATCTACTGGGAGAAATTCCACAGTGTGCCATCACAGCAGCAAGATTTGTGACCTGTTGCCACAAGAAAAGGGCAACCAGTGAAGAACAAACACCATTGTAAATACAACCCATATTTATGCTTATTTATTTTAACTTGTGTGCTTTAACCATTTGTACATTGTTACAACACTGTATATATATAATATAACATTTGTAATGTCTTTATTGTTTTGAAACTTCTGTATGTGTAATGTTTACTGTTAATTTGTATTGTTTATTTCACTTTTGTATAATATCTACCTCACTTGCTTTGGCAATGTTAACACATGTTTCCCATGCCAATAAAGCCCCTTGAATTGAATTGAATTGAATTGAATTGAATTGAATTGACAGAGAGAGAGAGAGAGAGAGAGAGAGAGAGACAGAGATAGAGAGAGAGAGACAGAGATAGAGAGAGAGAGACAGAGATAGAGAGACAGAGAGATAGAAAGAGTGAGACAGAGAGAGAGAAAGCGTGAGACAGAGAGAGAGAGAGACAGAGATAGAGAGAGAGAGACAGAGATAGAGAGAGACAGAGATAGAGAGAGAGAGAGTGAGAGACAAAGAGAGAATTAAAGCGAGAGAGAAAGAAAATGAGTTTGAGTTTTAAATGAGCATTTTTGGGGTCTGGGAACCCACAGCACAATAAACACTCAAACAAAACCATGGTTACACATCAATTAAAACCACCAAATCTTCCTCCATAGTAAGTAAACACAGCAGCATCTAAATACCCCATGTACTCATAAACAGATCAATGTTATTAACCAGTACCCCATTTACTCATAAACAGATCAATGTTATTAACCAGTACCCCATTTACTCATAAACAGATCAATGTTATTAACCAGTACCCCATTTACTCATAAACAGATCAATGTTATTAACCAGTACCCCATTTACTCATAAACAGATCAATGTTATTAACCAGTACCCCATTTACTCATAAACAGATCAATGTTATTAACCAGTACCCCATTTACTCATAAACAGATCAATGTTATTAACCAGTACCCCATTTACTCATAAACAGATCAATGTTATTAACCAGTACCCCATTTACTCATAAACAGATCAATGTTATTAACCAGTACCCCATTTACTCATAAACAGATCAATGTTATTAACCAGTACCCCATTTACTCATAAACAGATCAATGTTATTAACCAGTACCCCATTTACTCATAAACAGATCAATGTTATTAACCAGTACCCCATTTACTCATAAACAGAGCAATGTTATTAACCAGTACCCCATTTACTCATAAACAGATCAATGTTATTAACCAGTACCCCATTTACTCATAAACAGATCAATGTTATTAACCAGTACCCCATTTACTCATAAACAGATCAATGTTATTAACCAGTACCCCATTTACTCATAAACAGAGCAATGTTATTAACCAGTACCCCATTTACTCATAAACAGATCAATGTTATTAACCAGTACCCCATTTACTCATAAACAGATCAATGTTATTAACCAGTACCCCATTTACTTATAAACAGATCAATGTTATTAACCAGTACCCCATTTACTCATAAACAGATCAATGTTATTAACCAGTACCCCATTTACTCATAAACAGATCAATGTTATTAACCAGTACCCCATTTACTCATAAACAGATCAATGTTATTAACCAGTACCCCATTTACTCATAAACAGATCAATGTTATTAACCAGTACCCCATTTACTCATAAACAGATCAATGTTATTAACCAGTTTGTAGTAGGTAAACTCAACCCTCAGTCTCGCTGCTAACATCCCCTCCGGCATGCAGCTCTCAGCTATGACCTTCCTCAGTAGGCGAGATGGTCGGTTTCCCGCTCTTTCTCCCAGCTCCTCCAATGATCTATTCCTGCTCCACATCAGATGACCCAGCTTGGTAAACCCCACGCCTAACAGGCATGAACGTAGGCTGGCTGAACTCACAGCACGGGACTGGATGGCAGTGTTGTGAGAAAGAGGCTCTTCAAAAGGCCACATCCCTGGTGGCGTGCCGGCCTTACAGGACGAGTTGAAAACTCTCCAAGCCTGCATAACAGACTCATAAAATGGGGTCAGGCCAGACAAATCACCCCCCTCCAGCTTTAAGAGGAAAAGATGCTTGTCTAAGCCCAAACAGCCCGCTCTCCTCATCAATGTATAGTCTGTGTCGACTCAGCTAGAACCGTCACTGTACAACAGTCTCTGAGCTGTTTGAAGGTGAAAAGCCATGATCCTGGAAGAAATGTCCACCAGGCCTTGTCCACCCTCGTGCAGTGGCAGGTACGGCGCTTTAATCCAATTTTGTCCAGACCAGAAGAAATTAACAAGGGTCCTCTGAAGCTCTTGTATCAGACCCCCCGGCTGTAAAATCATTAGTCTGTGCCACAGGGTAGAGGCAGCTAGATTATTGGCTACCAGCACCCTTCTCCTATAAGACAGCTGTGGTAGCACCCATTTCCACCCTGACAATCTGACACACACCTTCTCCACTGCACCCTTCCCCTATAAGACAGCTGTGGTTGCACCCATTTATACCTAGACAATCTGACACACACCTTCTCCACTGCACCCTTCCAGTTATTGTTTTGAAAGATATCAGAGCCTTTGAAAAAAAAAACATCTCTGCCCAAATGAAGCCCCCCTGGTAACCGTGGAGCGGACCCTATCTGAATCCCCCTGGTAACCGTGGAGCAGACCCTATCTGAAGCCCCCCTGGTAACCGTGGAGCGGACCCTATCTGAATCCCCCTGGTAACCGTGGCGCGGACCCTATCTGAAGCCCCCCTGGTAACCGTGGAGCGGACCCTATCTGAATCCCCCTGGTAACCGTGGAGCGGACCCTATCTGAAGCCCCTTGGTAACCGTGGAGCGGACCCTATCTGAACCCCCCTGGTAACCGTGGAGCGGACCCTATCTGAAACCCCCCTGGTAACCGTGGAGCGGACCCTATCTGAAGCCCCCTGGTAACCGTGGAGCGGACCCTATCTGAAGCCCCCTGGTAACCGTGGAGCGGACCCTATCTGAAGCCCCCTGGTAACCGTGGAGTGGACCCTATCTGAACCCCCCTGGTAACCGTGGAGCGGACCCTATCTGAAACCCCCCTGGTAACCGTGGAGCGGACCCTATCTGAAGCCCCCTGGTAACCGTGGAGTGGACCTTATCTGAACCCCCCTGGTAACCGTGTAGCGGACCTTATCTGAACCCCCCTGGTAACCGTGTAGCGGACCTTATCTGAACCCCCCTGGTAACCGTGTAGCGGACCCTATCTGAAACCCCCCTGGTAACAGTGGAGCGGACCCTATCTGAAGCCCCCTGGTAACTGTGGAGCGGACCCTATCTGAACCCCCCTGGTAACTGTGGAGCGGACCCTATCTGAACCCCCCTGGTAACTGTGGAGCGGACCCTATCTGAACCCCCCTGGTAACCGTGGAGCGGACCCTATCTGAATCCCCCTGGTAACCGTGGAGCGGACCCTATCTGAATCCCCCTGGTAACCGTGGAGCGGACCCTATCTGAATCCCCCTGGTAACCGTGGAGCGGACCCTATCTGAAGCCCCCCTGGTAACCGTGGAGCGGATCCTATCTGAACCCCCCTGGTAACCGTGGAGCGGACCCTATCTGAACCCCCCTGGTAACCGTGGAGCGGACCCTATCTGAAGCCCCCCTGGTAACCGTGGAGCAGACCCTATCTGAAGCCCCCCTGGTAACCGTGGAGCGGACCCTATCTGAATCCCCCTGGTAACCGTGGAGCAGACCCTATCTGAAGCCCCCCTGGTAACCGTGGAGCGGACCCTATCTGAATCCCCCTGGTAACCGTGGCGCGGACCCTATCTGAAGCCCCCCTGGTAACCGTGGAGCGGACCCTATCTGAATCCCCCTGGTAACCGTGGAGCGGACCCTATCTGAAGCCCCTTGGTAACCGTGGAGCGGACCCTATCTGAACCCCCCTGGTAACCGTGGAGCGGACCCTATCTGAAACCCCCCTGGTAACCGTGGAGCGGACCCTATCTGAAGCACCCTGGTAACCGTGGAGCGGACCCTATCTGAAGCCCCCTGGTAACCGTGGAGCGGACACTATCTGAAGCCCCCTGGTAACCGTGGAGTGGACCCTATCTGAACCCCCCTGGTAACCGTGGAGCGGACCCTATCTGAAACCCCCCTGGTAACCGTGGAGCGGACCCTATCTGAAGCCCCCTGGTAACCGTGGAGCGGACCTTATCTGAACCCCCCTGGTAACCGTGTAGCGGACCCTATCTGAAGCCCCCCTGGTAACCGTGGAGCGGACCCTATCTGAACCCCCCTGGTAACAGTGGAGCGGACCCTATCTGAAGCCCCCTGGTAACTGTGGAGCGGACCCTATCTGAACCCCCCTGGTAACTGTGGAGCGGACCCTATCTGAACCCCCCTGGTAACCGTGGAGCGGACCCTATCTGAATCCCCCTGGTAACCGTGGAGCGGACCCTATCTGAATCCCCCTGGTAACCGTGGAGCGGACCCTATCTGAAGCCCCCCTGGTAACCGTGGAGCGGATCCTATCTGAACCCACCTGGTAACCGTGGAGCGGACCCTATCTGAAGCCCCCTGGTAACCGTGGAGCGGACCCTATCTGAAGCCCCCTGGTAACCGTGGAGCGGACCCTATCTGAAGCCCCCCTGGTAACCGTGGAGCGGACCCTATCTGAACTCCCCTGGTAACCGTGGAGCGGACCCTATCTGAAGCCCCCCTGGTAACCGTAGAGCGGACCCTATCTGAAACCCCCCTGGTAACTGTGGAGCGGAACCTATCTGAAGCCCCCCTGGTAACCGTGGAGCGGACCCTATCTGAATTCCCCCTGGTAACCGTAGAGCGGACCCTATCTGAAGCCCCCCTGGTAACCGTGGAGCGGACCCTATCTGAACTCCCCTGGTAACCGTGGAGCGGACCCTATCTGAAACCCCCCTGGTAACCGTGGAGCGGACCCTATCTGAAACCCCCCTGGTAACCGTAGAGCGGACCCTATCTGAAACCCCCCTGGTAACCGTGGAGCGGAACCTATCTGAAGCCCCCCTGGTAACCGTGGAGCAGACCCTATCTGAAACCCCCCTGGTAACCGTAGAGCGGACCCTATCTGAAACCCCCCTGGTAACCGTGGAGCGGAACCTATCTGAATCCCCCTGGTAACCGTGGAGCGGAACCTATCTGAAGCCCCCCTGGTAACCGTGGAGCGGACCCTATCTGAAGCCCCCCTGGTAACCGTGGAGCAGACCCTATCTGAACCCCCCTGGTAACCGTGGAGCGGACCCTATCTGAAGCCCCCCTGGTAACCGTGGAGCGGACCCTATCTGAAGCCCCCCTGGTAACCGTGGAGCGGACCCTATCTGAAGCCCCCTGGTAACCGTGGAGCAGACCCTATCTGAAGCCCCCTGGTAACCGTGGAGCGGACCCTATCTGAAGCCCCCTGGTAACCGTGGAGCAGACCCTATCTGAAGTTGACCTGCCCACAGCGATTAATTCTTTCCCCAATTGACTCTAGCTGAGGAGGCCCCCTCATACACCTTTAAAGAGAACCTTAACATCCTCACCCCCTATAATAAAGGCTGTCACATCATCTGCATACGCAGACAACACTATCGTGGGACCCTTCATAACCCCTGGCACAGAGAAACCAGTAAGTTTCGCTCTTAAAAAACAAAGCATTGGTTCAATTGCCAGACAATAAAACTGTCCTGAAATTGGGCATCCCTGCCTGATACCCCTTTGGACGGGGATGGGGCAACTCAAACCACCTCCCACCTTCACCATACATGAGGCCCCAGCATACAGTAAACTTATCCACCTTCACCATACATGAGGCCCCAGCATACAGTCAACTCATCCACCTTCACCATACATGAGGCCCCAGCATACAGTAAACTCACCCACCTTCACCATACATGAGGCCCCAGCATACAGTAAACTCACCCACCTTCACCATACATGAGGCCCCAGCATACAGTAAACTTATCCACCTTCACCATACATGAGGCCCCAGCATACAGTAAACTTACCCACCTTCACCATACATGAGGCCCCAGCATACAGTAAACTCACCCACCTTCACCATACATGAGGCCCCAGCATACAGTAAACTCACCCACCTTCACCATACATGAGGCCCCAGCATACAGTAAACTCATACACCTTCACCATACATGAGGCCCCAGCATACAGTCAACTTACCCACCTTCACCATACATGAGGCCCTAGGATACAGTAAACTTATCCACCTTCACCATACATGAGGCCCCAGCATACAGTAAACGGATCCACCTTCACCATACATGAGGCCCCAGCATACAGTAAACTCACCCACCTTCACCATACATGAGGCCCCAGCATACAGTAAACTCATCCACCTTCACCATACATGAGGCCCCAGCATACAGTAAACGGATCCACCTTCACCATACATGAGGCCCCAGCATACAGTAAACGGATCCACCTTCACCATACATGAGGCCCCAGCATACAGTCAACTTACCCACCTTCACCATACATGAGGCCCCAGGATACAGTAAACTTATCCACCTTCACCATACATGAGGCCCCAGCATACAGTAAACGGATCCACCTTCACCATACATGAGGCCCCAGCATACAGTAAACTCACCCACCTTCACCATACATGAGGCCCCAGCATACAGTAAACTCACCCACCTTCACCATACATGAGGCCCCAGCATACAGTAAACGGATCCACCTTCACCATACATGAGGCCCCAGCATACAGTAAACTCACCCACCTTCACCATACATGAGGCCCCAGCATACAGTAAACTTATCCACCTTCACCATACATGAGGCCCCAGCATACAGTAAACGGATCCACCTTCACCATACATGAGGCCCCAGCATACAGTAAACGGATCCACCTTCACCATACATGAGGCCCCAGCATACAGTCAACTCATCCACCTTCACCATACATGAGAACCCAGCATACAGTAAACTTATCCACCTTCACCATACATGAGGCCCCAGCATACAGTCAACTTATCCACCTTCACCATACATGAGGCCCCAGCATACAGTAAACGGATCCACCTTCACCATACATGAGGCCCCAGCATACAGTAAACTCACCCACCTTCACCATACATGAGGCCCCAGCATACAGTAAACTCACCCACCTTCACCATACATGAGGCCCCAGCATACAGTAAACTCATCCACCTTCACCATACATGAGGCCCCAGCATACAGTACACTTACCCACCTTCACCATACATGAGGCCCCAGCATACAGTAAACTCACCCACCTTCACCATACATGAGGCCCCAGCATACAGTAAATTCACCCACCTTCACCATACATGAGGCCCCAGCATACAGTAAACTCACCCACCTTCACCATAAATGAGGCCCCAGCATACAGTAAACTCACCCACCTTCACCATACATGAGGCCCCAGCATACAGTAAACTCACCCACCTTCACCATACATGAGGCCCCAGCATACAGTAAATTCACCCACCTTCACCATACATGAGGCCCCAGCATACAGTAAACTCACCCACCTTCACCATACATGAGGCCCCAGCATACAGTCAACTTATCCACCTTCACCATACCTGAGGCCCCAGCATACAGTAAATTCACCCACCTTCACCATAGATGAGGCCCCAGCATACAGTAAACTTATCCAAGACAAAAGAACATCCCCAAACCCAAAGGTCAAAGGTCTTCTCCTGATCCAAAGAAAGTAAACCCACATTTACATCAGACAGTTTACAAATGTCTAAAACATCTCTTATCAGAAACAAGTTATCAGCGATAGAGCGGTCAGGTACACAGTAAGACTGGTCCTTGTGGACCAACAGCCCCAGATATTCTTTAAACCTGTTTGAGAGACATTTAGATATCATTTTATATTCTGCACAGAGCAATGCAACAGGTCGTCAATTTTTTTAGAAGAGCCAAATCCCCATTTTTTGGGGCAACAATGAAAGCACAGCACGTTGACAGGATACAGGAAGAGAACCCTTATGAAAAGATTCACACACCACTTCATTAAAATCGCCCACAACAGACCCCCAAAAGTGTTATAGAACTCAGATGGTAAACCATCGATGCCAGGGGCCTGATGAGAGCTGTGTAACTGCAGTGGACAGCTCTGGCAGAGTAATGTCAGAGTCCAAAGCAACTCTCTGCTCAGGGCCCAAATGTGTAACAACTGTTTAGCACACAGAGAGTCACAATCCTCCAGCAGTAGACTGTTGACAAAACACACATATTTGGGCCTTTCCAACCTCCCACCATCGTCTCAAGGACTCCAAGTTCCATTTAGTACCCCTCCATTTTTCCCAAAACAACTAAATCTTTTCCCAAAACATGACATCATGTAACAACTTAACATTAAAATACCAGTAAGGTGATGATCCTTCGTCGACAAGTAAATATCAACAGTAACAATATGGTGATCAGAGAAACCCACAGGAGTAATATCACACCTTCCAACCCTACTACAGTAGTGATCAGATACATACAACCTGTCTAACCTTCCAACCCTACTACAGTAGAGATCAGATACATACAACCTGTCTAACCTTCCAACCCTACTACAGTAGTGATCAGATACATACAACCTGTCTAACCTTCCAACCCTAAGACAGTAGTGATCAGATACATACAACCTGTCTAACCTTCCAACCCTACTACAGTAGTGATCAGATACATACAACCTGTCTAACCTTCCAACCCTACTACAGTAGAGATCAGATACATACAACCTGTCTAACCTTCCAACCCTACTACAGTAGAGATCAGATACATATAACCTGTCTAACCTTGCTGCACCGACACCTCTTTCATTAACTACTACAGTAGAGATCAGATACATACAACCTGTCTAACCTTCCAACCCTACTACAGTAGAGATCAGATACATACAACCTGTCTAACCTTCCAACCCTACTACAGTAGTGATCAGATACATACAACCTGTCTAACCTTCCAACCCTACTACAGTAGTGATCAGATACATACAACCTGTCTAACCTTCCAACCCTACTACAGTAGTGATCAGATACATACAACCTGTCTAACCTTCCAACCCTACTACAGTAGAGATCAGATACATATAACCTGTCTAACCTTGCTGCACCGACACCTCCTTCATTAACTACTACAGTAGAGATCAGATACATATAACCTGTCTTACCTGCCAACCCTACTACAGTAGAGATCAGATACATATAACCTGTCTAACCTTGCTGCACCGACACCTCCTTCATTAACTACTACTGTAGAGATCAGATACATATAACCTGTCTCACCTTCCAACCCTACTACAGTAGAGATCAGATACATACAACCTGTCTAACCTTCCAACCCTACTACAGTAGAGATCAGATACATATAACCTGTCTAACCTTGCTGCACCGACACCTCCTTCATTAACTACTACAGTAGAGATCAGATACATATAACCTGTCTAACCTTGCTGCACCGACCCCACCTTCATTAACTTTTAACCATGTGTAGTGTCTAACTTGAGCATTTCTTTCTCTCCACACATCAGAAAGCTCAAACTCAGTTGATAGACCAGACAGACAAGTAGCTGACCGCAGGTGAGGTTCCTCAGCAGTGTGATCAACAGTAAAATCCACTGTACAGTTCCAGTCCCCCCCGTAAAACCACACACCCCTCTTGGTCACACTGTCTTCAGGTTTCCTTGATTTTATCAAATACAGCAATATGCCCTGTACCCTCATTAGGAGCAGAAACAACACAAAACATCCACCTTGACCAATAAAACCCGACCCGTGACAATCTCTGTTGTAGAGAGAACAGTCACCCCTAACCCTGAGGAAAACAACATTTCCACCCCTGAAATTAGTACCACGACTGAGTATATGCTGCCCCTCCCACCACCTACCCCAGTCCACCTCTTTATCCTCATCACTATGGGTCTCCTGTAGAAGTCCACCTCATTAGTCTCATCACTATGTATCTCCTGTAGAAGTCCACCTCCTTATCCTCATCACTATGTATCTCCTGTAGAAGTCCACCTCATTAGTCTCATCACTATGTATCTCCTGTAGAAGTCCACCTCATTAGCCTCATCACTATGTATCTCCTGTAGAAGTCCACCTCATTAGCCTCATCACTATGTATCTCCTGTAGAAGTCCACCTCATTAGCCTCATCACTATGTATCTCCTGTAGAAGTCCACCTCATTAGTCTCATCACTATGTATCTCCTATAGAAGTCCACCTCATTAGTCTCATCACTATGTATCTCCTGTAGAAGTCCACCTCATTAGTCTCATCACTATGTATCTCCTGTAGAAGTCAACCTCATTATCCTCATCACTATGTATCTCCTGTAGAAGTCCACCTCATTAGTCTCATCACTATGTATCTCCTGTAGAAGTCCACCTCATTATCCTCATCACTATATATCTCCTGTAGAAGTCCACCTCATTAGTCTCATCACTATGTATCTCCTGTAGAACTCAACCTCATTATCCTCATCACTATGTATCTCCTGTAGAAGTCCACCTCATTATCCTCATTACTATGTATCTCCTGTAGAAGTCCACCTCATTAGTCTCATCACTATGTATCTCCTGTAGAAGTCCACCTCATTATCCTCATCACTATGTGTCTCCTGTAGAAGTCCACCTCATTATCCTCATCACTATGTATCTCCTGTAGAAGTCAACCTCATTAGCCTCATCACTATGTATCTCCTGTAGAAGTCCACCTCATTAGTCTCATCACTATGTATCTCCTGTAGAAGTCCACCTCATTATCCTCATCACTATGTATCTCCTGTAGAAGTCCACCTCATTAGCCTCATCACTATGTATCTCCTGTAGAAGTCCACCTCATTAGCCTCATCACTATGTATCTTCTGTAGAAGTCCACCTCATTAGTCTCATCACTATGTATCTCCTGTAGAAGTCCACCTCATTAGTCTCATCACTATGTATCTCCTGTAGAACTCAACCTCATTATCCTCATCACTATGTATCTCCTGTAGAAGTCCACCTCATTATCCTCATCACTATGTATCTCCTGTAGAAGTCCACCTCATTATCCTCATCACTATGGGTCTCCTGTAGAAGTCCACCTCATTAGTCTCATCACTATGTATCTCCTGTAGAAGTCCACCTCATTAGTCTCATCACTATGTATCTCCTGTAGAAGTCCACCTCATTATCCTCATCACTATGTGTCTCCTGTAGAAGTCAACCTCATTAGTCTCATCACTATGTATCTCCTGTAGAAGTCCACCTCATTAGTCTCATCACTATGTATCTCCTGTAGAAGTCCACCTCATTAGCCTCATCACTATGTGTCTCCTGTAGAAGTCCACCTCATTATCCTCATCACTATGTATCTCCTGTAGAAGTCCACCTCATTAGTCTCATCACTATGTATCTCCTGTAGAAGTCCACCTCATTAGCCTCATCACTATGTGTCTCCTGTAGAAGTCCACCTCATTATCCTCATCACTATGTATCTCCTGTAGAAAAACTACATTAAACCTGTTCTGTTTTATTACTTTTAATACCCAAGCTCTCTTATTCCTGTCCCTTCCCCCTCTTATTCCTGTCCCTTCCCCTCTTATTCCTGTCCCTTCCCCTCTTATTCCTGTCCATTCCCCTCTTATTCCTGTCCCTTCCCCTCTTATTCCTGTCCCTTCCCCTCTTATTCCTGTCCCTCCCTTTTTATTCCTGTCCCTTCCCCTCTTATTCCTGTCCCTTCCCACTCTTTTTCCTGTCCCTTCCCCCTCTTATTCCTGTCCCTTCCCACTCTTATTCCTGTCCCTTCAACTCTTATTCCTGTCCCTTCCCATCCTATTCCTGTCCCTTCCCCTCTTATTCCTGTCCCTTCCCCTCTTATTCCTGTCCCATCCTCTCTTATTCCTGTTCCTTCCCCTCTTATTCTTGTCCCTTCCCCCTCCTATTCCTGTCCCTTCCCCCCTTATTCCTGTCCCTTCCCCTCTTATTCCTGTCCCGTCCCCCTCTTATTCCTGTCCCTCCCCCTCTTAGTCCCTTCCCCTGTTATTCCTGTCCCTTCCCTCTCTTATTCCTGTCCCTTCCCCCTCTTATTCCTGTCCCTTCCCCCCTCCTAATCCTGTCCCTTCCCCCTCTTATTCCTGTCCCTTCCCCTCCTATTCCTTTTCCTTCCCTCTCTTATCCCTGTCCTTGCCCCCTCTTATTCCTGTCCCTTCCCCTCTTATTCCTGTCCCTTCCCCCTCTTATTCCTGTCCCTTCCCCTCTTATTCCTGTCCCTTCCCATCCTATTCCTGTCCCTTCCCCTCTTATTTCTGTCCCTTCCCATCTTATTCCTGTCCCTTCCCCTCTTATTCCTGTCCCTTCCCCTCTTATTCCTGTCCCTTCCCCTCTTATTCCTGTCCCATCCTCTCTTATTCCTGTTCCTTCCCCTCTTATTCTTGTCCCTTCCCCCTCCTATTCCTGTCCCTTCCCCCCTTATTCCTGTCCCTTCCCCTCTTATTCCTGTCCGTCCCCCTCTTATTCCTGTCCCTCCCCATCTTATTCCTGTCCCTTCCCCCTCTTATTCCTGTCCCTTCCCCCCTCCTAATCCTGTCCCTTCCCCCTCTTATTCCTGTCCCTTCCCCTCCTATTCCTTTTCCTTCCCTCTCTTATCCCTGTCCATGCCCCCTCTTATTCCTGTCCCTTCCCCCTCTTATTCCTGTCCCTGCCCCCTCTTATTCCTTTTCCTTCCCTCTCTTATTCCTGTCCCTTCCCCCTCTTATTCCTGTCCCTTCCCCCTCTTATTCCTGTCCGTTCCCCCTCTTATTCCTGTCCATTCCCTCTCTTATTCCTGTCCCTCCCCCTCTTATTCCTGTCCCTTCCTCTCTTATTCCTGTCCCTTCCCCATCTTATTCCTGTCCCTTCCCCTCTTATTCCTGTCCCTTCCCTCTCTTATTCCTGTCCCTTCCCCTCTTATTCCTGTCCCATCCTCTCTTATTCCTGTCCATTCCCCTCTTATTCCTGTCCCTTCCCCTCTTATTCCTGTCCCTCCCTTTTTATTCCTGTCCCTTCCCCCTCTTATTCCTGTCCCTTCCCCCTCTTTTTCCTGTCCCTTCCCCCTCTTATTCCTGTCCCTTCCCCCTCTTATTCCTGTCCCTTCCCCCTCTTATTCCTGTCCCTTCCCCTCTTATTCCTGTCCCTTCCCATCCTATTCCTGTCCCTTCCCCTCTTATTCCTGTCCCTTCCCCTCTTATTTCTGTCCCTTCCCATCTTATTCCTGTCCCTTCCCCTCTTATTCCTGTCCCTTCCCCTCTTATTCCTGTCCCATCCTCTCTTATTCCTGTTCCTTCCCCTCTTATTCTTGTCCCTTCCCCCTTCTATTCCTGTCCCTTCCCCCCTTATTCCTGTCCCTTCCCCCTCTTATTCCTGTCCCGTCCCCCTCTTATTCCTGTCCCTCCCCCTCTTAGTCCTGTCCCTTCCCCTGTTATTCCTGTCCCTTCCCCTGTTATTCCTGTCCCTTCCCCCTCTTATTCCTGTCCCTTCCCCCTCTTATTCCTGTCCCTTCCCCCCTCCTAATCCTGTCCCTTCCCCCTCCTATTCCTTTTCCTTCCCTCTCTTATTCCTGTCCCTGCCCCCTCTTATTCCTGTCCCTTCCCCCTCTTATTCCTGTCCCTGCCCCCTCTTATTCCTTTTCCTTCCCTCTCTTATTCCTGTCCCTTCCCCCTCTTATTCCTGTCCCTTCCCCTCTTATTCCTGTTCCTTCCCTCTCTTATTCCTGTCCCTTCCCCCTCTTATTCCTGTCCCTTCCCCCTCTTATTCCTGTTCCTTCCCCCTCTTATTCCTGTCCCTTCCCCCTCTTATTCCTTTTCCTTCCCTCTCTTATTCCTTTTCCTTCCCTCTCTTATTCCTTTTCCTTCCCTCTCTTATTCCTGTCCCTTCCCCCTCTTATTCCTGTCCCTTCCCCCTCTTATTCCTGTCCCTTCCCCCTCGTATTCCTGTCCCGTCCCCCTCTTATTCCTGTCCCTTCCCCCTCTTATTCCTGTCCCTTCCCCCTCTTATTCCTGTCCCTTCCCCTCTTATTCCTGTCCCTTCCCCCTCTTATTCCTGTCCCGTCCCCCTCTTATTCCTGTCCCTTCCCCCTCTTATTCCTGTCCCTTCCCCCTCTTATTCCTGTCCCTTCCCTCTCCTATTCCTTTTCCTTCCCTCTCTTATTCCTGTCCCTGCCCCCTCTTATTCCTGTCCCTTCCCCCTCTTATTCCGGTCCCTGCCCCCTCTTATTCCTTTTCCTTCCCTCTCTTATTCCTGTCCCTTCCTCCTCTTATTCCTGTCCCTTCCCCCTCTTATTCCTGTCCCTTCCCCCTCTTATTCCTGTCCATTCCCTCTCTTATTCCTGTCCCTCCCCCTCTTATTCCTGTCCCTTCCTCTCTTATTCCTGTCCCTTCCCCATCTTATTCCTGTCCCTTCCCCTCTTATTCCTGTCCCTTCCCTCTCTTATTCCTGTCCCTTCCCCTCTTATTCCTGTCCCATCCTCTCTTATTCCTGTCCATTCCCCTCTTATTCCTGTCCCTTCCCCTCTTATTCCTGTCCCTCCCTTTTTATTCCTGTCCCTTCCCCCTCTTATTCCTGTCCCTTCCCCCTCTTTTTCCTGTCCCTTCCCCCTCTTATTCCTGTCCCTTCCCCCTCTTATTCCTGTCCCTTCCCCCTCTTATTCCTGTCCCTTCCCCTCTTATTCCTGTCCCTTCCCATCCTATTCCTGTCCCTTCCCCTCTTATTCCTGTCCCTTCCCCTCTTATTTCTGTCCCTTCCCATCTTATTCCTGTCCCTTCCCCTCTTATTCCTGTCCCTTCCCCTCTTATTCCTGTCCCATCCTCTCTTATTCCTGTTCCTTCCCCTCTTATTCTTGTCCCTTCCCCCTTCTATTCCTGTCCCTTCCCCCCTTATTCCTGTCCCT